>NC_136651.1:9377680-9442680 GCF_949748355.1 Melanostigma gelatinosum
CACAGGAGGAGACGGAACATGTGGGCCATCTTCGTCGGAGCAGTACTTTCCAGATGCTGACAGATGTGAACCCAGGCGTTATGTTTGACAAAGTGGGCATGGAGTGCGAGTTCACTGACCCGCCTTCAGAGGCCTCCTACCTGAACACATCTGCAGTGGGTCCTGGACTGGACAGCGACTTTGGTGCAAGTGCAGGTAAACTTCTTTCTCCCTTGGCTGCACTGTAGCCAACGCGACTGCCATTAAAAATGAATGCAGCACCAAAAACAAGTAGACCGAGGGAACAGTATGACGAAAAAAACGTTGTTGTCTTGCGTGGATGAATGCTACAGGCCATATGTATATCTAAAATAACTAGGGTAGTATATTTAGGTATTATTAAATGTATGCAAAAGTTCTGATATACTCGCATGGTTTCTTCTCAGGCGTCTCCCTGCGGATTCTGTCAGCAGACAGTGACGGTCTGTCCAACGGTGTCCTGGCCTCGGCCCTGGAGTGGGATTATTATGATTACTATGTCAAACAGAATAATCTACCAAAACATAAACACCACAGACCCGCAGTGCACACCAAACAGTACTGGGTGTAAAATGTTCCAGCTGTCAAGTGTGGTTTTCTTTTTTTTAATGTTAATTTATTTAGAATGACTTATATATTTATATTTAAATGACGTGTGCTTTAGTCTTTTTTATTTATTTTGTCTCACTTATAATCACTGTTTTTAAATTGACAATTTGCTGATGAATGCACTCCGCCACTGAATTTGTTCAACTTGTGAAATATTTACTGGGCACCTTCACTTGTGTTATTGTGAAATATGCACTTTGTCACTTATGTTTATCTAAATTAGTCCCCATTTCTTATTAACACGGCTGTTCAGTCAGTTCTGAATTTCATGAACCATTCACATTATTTATACTCACTTCTATTGATTTCAATGTTTTCATTTACTCTGTGTAATAAAGACTAATTTAGAAGTGCTTCTTGATTGTCTTTCCAATTAAACCATTATCACACAATGCAAGTCATCAGGAACTCGATGTCGATGCAACTTACAGAAATGGAAAAAGCATTCGTATTTAAAACATTTAAGTTAATACATCTTAATAGGATTTTTGTGATTTAGAAATCTGTCATGTGCCACTCCTCACCAGCAGAGGGCACTGTAGTTTTGGGATTTTGCCGGCTGAGCATTACATGTTAACCTCCTCGACTGATGCAAGTCGATAACTGATAATACTGTGCGTTCACTGTTGGGTTATACTACACTGGTGTATTAAGAGAGAACCCGATACCTTAAATACAAATGAGAAAAGCTGAGCACCAGGATGCCTTGACCCAGTCATTAACAAAAAAGTCACATCAGATCCTTTGATTTGTTGACCATCACAACTCAAAGTGGAACTTGGAATACTTTTGAACCACAAAAGCAGCTTCAACCTCCAGAGAATATTGAGAAAGGGGCTGCAAGACGATTCAGAGCATTTGAAAAGGAGTACGTTTTTTACTTTCCGTTGAATTTCTGGTTGTAAGAGTGGCTGCTTCAGGTTAGCCAAGTATGACACAAAGGCTGTCATTTCTGCATTCATGAAGTATCGTGGCCATGCCATCCTTTTCATTCAATTGTGTAAATCATGAGCCTCTCATTTCTGAAATATTAAGATATAAAGTCACCTTTGAGCTGTGCACCAACTTTCAAACTGCATTGAAAACAAGTTGTGAAGATTCTACATTTTATTTGAAATCCCTTATTAGTCCCGCAGTGGAGAAATTGGTTCTCTGCATTTGACCCATCCCTGTGTGTGTGTACACAAGGTCATTGTCAGCTTAACAATTAAGAAACATTGTTTGCTGCCGTCTCTTTTGACGAAAGCAATTCAGATCATCAATCCTCCCCCTAAAAAAACAATTACTCAAATGGGACTCTCGTTTGAATAGACAAGGTCACTGGCTGACGGTGAGCAATATGATTTTGCTATATACCGTAGCAACAGACAAACTCTTCAAACAGAAAGTGACCCAACAAGTGTTCCAAAAACACAAAGAGGCGATCAAGTCAATGAAATGGAATACTTTATTCTCTGAACGAGATATCTGTACATTAAAGATCAAGTGCCACTTCTTTTTAATTCATAGAAAGTATAACTGACTGTTGCTCTACAGTGAACATGGAAACCACCAGAACAAAGCAGCACTTTACTCAAAGGTGGAGAGGAAATTCAACACAATTTGCTTGAGTTTCACATCGGATGCCTCAGAGATTTGGCCCTCAGTCCTGCAATCAAGTACAGATTGGTTACAAAATGCATTGAACATAAACTACAATGTAACATTTGAAATGCCCAGAAGCTCTTTCACTCACCTAATAGCTGTCAGCAGGTCTTGGTGCTGGCTCAGTACGTGCTGCAGGAAGCCCTTCTCGAACTTGGTGATCTTGCTCGGGTCCATTTTGTCCAGGAGTCCCCTCACACCAGCATAAATGACCGTTACCTGTTCCTCAATGGCCATTGGGCCTGAAACATAAACGCATACAGTCTCAAAACATAAGACAACTGCAGAATGAAAGATGCCTTTTAAGGGAAATTGAATACCAAATACTCACAGTACTGTCCCTGTTTAAGGAGCTCGGTAAGACGAACACCACGACTCAGCAGCTGCTGAGTGGCAGCGTCCAGATCAGAACCAAACTGAGCGAAGGCAGCCACCTCACGGTACTGGGCCAGCTCCAGCTTCATGGTACCGGCCACCTGGTGATGGGGCAGAAATCAATGAATCACAATCAATGACATGGATTGTGATAAAAAGCTGCGAGATGGGTGATTACAAAGAAAAGGCTAACCTGCTTCATGGCCTTGGTCTGGGCAGCCGATCCGACACGTGACACAGACAGGCCCACGTTGATGGCTGGACGGATGCCTTTGTAGAACAGCTCAGTCTCCAAGAAGATCTGAGTGGGGAAACCAGCATTTAATAACCGTGTTCAGGATTTCACTTTGGGGCGAGTCAACGTGTCACGCACTCACCTGTCCGTCTGTGATGGAGATGACATTAGTTGGAATGTAGGCCGACACGTCACCGGCCTGGGTCTCGATAACGGGGAGGGCTGTGAGGGAGCCGCCGCCAAAGTTGTCGTTCATCTTGGCGGCTCTCTCCAGCAGACGGGAATGCAAGTAGAAGACGTCTCCTGGGTAAGCCTCACGACCAGGGGGGCGACGGAGCAGCAGGGACATCTGACGGTAGGCGACGGCCTGCAGAAAGGAAACACGCAAGGTCGATGTTGATCTGCAAACTACGGTTTGTTCAATCTATTCACTTTCGCTGTGTTCAACAATCCGACGAAACAAAACTCACCTGCTTGGACAGATCGTCATAGATGATGAGGGCGTGCTTGCCGTTGTCTCTGAAGTACTCTCCCATGGAGCAGCCGGAGTAGGGAGCCAGGTACTGCAGCGGAGCGGCATCAGAGGCGGTAGCAGACACCACGATGGTGTACTTCATCGCGTCCGCGTCCGTCAGCCTCTTCACAAGCTGAGCCACTGTGGACCTCTTCTGGCCGATAGCGACGTAGATGCAGTACAGCTTCTTCTTCTCGTCGGTCCCTTCGTTGAAGCGCCTCTGGTTGATGATCGTGTCGACAGCAATTGCGGTTTTGCTGCAACACAAATTTTAAATACTGCGCACCTTGGATACACCGAAAAACAGATCCATCATGTGCGGATGTCATGTGTTAATATTCGGAATTTAAAGCAGCCATGATCTGGTTTTAGTTTAACATGATATATTGCACTGCTCAGTATTTGACAACCCCTTATCAGCATTAGCACTTCCACTGCTGTGGCTGCATTTCAACAGCACCGGGAATAACATCAAATGCAGCCGTGTGTTCAACTATTCCCTTTGAGCAGAATCCTCTTACCCAGTCTGCCTGTCGCCAATGATGAGCTCACGCTGACCACGACCGATGGGGACCAAACTGTCCACAGCTTTGATGCCAGTCTGCATCGGCTCCCTCACAGAGATGCGGGGGATGATACCCGGGGCCTTCAGACCCACACGTCGGCGGATTTTGGAGCCGAGGGGGCCCTGTGAGGGAACATAGTGGAACAAAAAGGAGTCAACTAACTAACATGATTATTTGCTTATTTATAAAGCACTCTGTGATGCATCTTATGCATTAATTGTGCTATAGAAATACAGAGTATTATTATTATCATCATTGACCTTTCCATCAATAGCATTTCCCAGAGCATCGACGACACGGCCCAGGAGCTCTTCACCAACGGGCACATCCACAATTGCACCTGTTCTCTTGACAACGTCGCCTTCCTTGATCAGCTTGTCGTTACCAAACACCACAACACCAACATTGTCGGCCTCCAAGTTCAAAGACATGCCCTGGATAAGAGAAGAAAAACAAGTTACGAAAATGGGAAGCCTCGTTTATTCTAGTCTTTGATACAGTGTATTTACACACGGGTTCTCCCTGTGGCTATGTAGAGCGCATTGCTGTTTACCAATTACCTCCCCTGGTTAAGCGAACGCAATCCTCAACACACTCTGTGAAAAGGTCTACAAGTTTACATCATCGGTCTTACCTTCAGGCCGGAGGAGAACTCCACCATCTCCTCAGCCTGCACGTTCCTCAGGCCGTACACTCTGGCGATACCGTCACCGATGGACAGCACGCGACCAGTCTCCTGCAATTCAGCGCTGTGGTCAACTCCGAGGATCTTCTCCTCCAGAATGGACGACACCTCGGCTGTGCCTGTAATGTTTGTAAAGGCACGGCTGATTAACAACTGTGGGCAACTTTAACAATTCATTCACTTTCTTAAGTACTCGGCCAATACGGGTTTCCAGAAACACTGACCCATTTTCTGAAACCCTAGATGGGTGGTGTGTAGATTCTTGACTCCTACACATGCTGCAGCAACGTTCTTGGATACCTTTAAAGACAATGGGAACAAGTACAGAAATACATTTTATACTGACCGAATAAGTCTAGCATTTTCAATTTCATGAAGCAATCAAATGCAACAGCCCGGCAATAAGTCTTCCTTTCAAGAAGCTTTTAAATGTTCAGGTTTTGAGCTGTTGATTCAACTTTAAGGTCGTTGTGAGTTTTGCTGTTGAACTTAATTGCATTATTAACGAGCGGTGTTTCCAACATTCTGTCCACAGAGGATAAACTCATTCTAAATATCAGAGTGAGTTCACTCTGCCTGTGGCGCTCTGAGCACTTTCCAGAAATCATGACTCGACTATTCATGATCTCCAGAATCCACAGACCTTGTGTCTCACAACATTCACAATGTGAAAAAATATCAAAACAGCAATAAGGAGAAAATATAACTCAATTAAGATTACTAATTGACTTTGCTAGTGCTAGGAAAGCTAAGCCAGTTATAGCCACAGTTTGGGCCTCTCAAGTATTACCAGTCTATCACTCTATCACTCAGTACTCAACAAATTTCCAAAATCCTCAAACCACTAACAATCTGGATGGACAAAGGTTTTGTTTGTTGCACAATAAAATTCCAACAAAAATAGAAAGTTAAATAATACTTTATTAACACAACAATAACTAAAAATGTATGTATGTTAAGTATTATTGTCAGCTATTTGTCTGTATTGATGCTACTTGTATTATTTCATATTTTCCTCCCTAAAATAATCATACATAATGGCTGACAATCTTGATAGGAGACAGAGCTGCAACTTAGATTGTTGGAAGAGTCATGAAATATTTCCCTTCAGAACAGCAGTCAGTGCTCTTCTGTTTTTCAGAGAAACAGATACGCTTGGCCTGTGACTCAAATGTTTTGTTTCGTATATCTCTACAACATTGAGTTGGGCCACAGGTCACGCAGTCTGCAGGGTCACAGGATAAGTCCTCCCCAATAACTGTTCACTTTCAGCCAGAACATTACAATATCCAACGTAGTATCACAACATATACATAAACACATATGCAAAGCTTAGCCCGGCAAATGCACTTGCAATGAAAGCTAGCATGAAAACTGACCTTCAATACCAAATTACATTCGTCATTACTGCGCTTTAGCTTAGTCATGTCCATTGATAATGCATTAACACATAGCTCACAGGTATATTTGATAGTCTAGTCACTGTTAATAATGTTCAGTACTATCTTGTTTGTTGCCGTCTGTCAGCTACAAAAGTTAACAGTGCATACACACAACACCGCGATGATTTCTTTAGAATTTGACCCAAAAAAACGGGATTTTCTGAAGGAAGTCGACACAAAGGTAAACATAAGTTAAGTGTTGCTTACAAATCCAGCCCGTCGAGGCAGACTGCGGGCAAGAGCCGCTGCGACGCGCACTGACAACATGTTCGTGTCCTGTGAGGTCGATCCTTCTCCCGGAGCGGACAGAGAAGGATGGAGGACACGGAAACCGAAATGTAGAAAGGTCACAGTGACCCGGAAGTACTTCAAAATAAAACTACCGTATACTTTTGTTTCTTTTCTCTTTCTTGTATTTTTTATTCAAGACATTGAATTAAAAACAAGTAAATACATAGGCGATAAATAGTTCAATGTATATTATATTGATATGGTATTGAAAAATTTAAACATTAAATAAAACATTAAGACATCTGAATATTAGGCAGACAGTCAAATAATTCAACTATTAATTCAATTCAATAAGATATATTTATAAATAGCTGTGTGTTTACTTATTGCTATAATTATATCATGACTATTTGTTTAAGACCTTGCTGTCCATGTTTTAAATATGTTGTTTTACTTCTGATTATTTTACAAGAAACAATATACTATTTCACAGTCGTTTAAGATGCGTTTGCATGATGTTTAATTAAAGTTGCACCAAAAATATAGATTATGGTTTATGGTAGAAACACGTTTCTAAAAACAATGTGTGATATCAGGATGATCAAGATCTAGCAAGGGATTTGTTATATTAATATCTTGATTATTCTCAGTGGAGTTAACAGTATGATATTTACCCCTGAAATATAGTGGAGCAGAAGTATATGTAGTTAAATACTGTGCTTGAGTAAATGTATGGTCAGCAAACCCTCATTCACTTCTTTATTACAGTACTGTGGGGGACCTCTGCAGGGACCCAGGGACATGGTGAGAGAGACATTACCTTTGTGGCTTTCTGCCAGAGAAGGTTCATCTAAATACAAACAATGGTCTTTTCTTGAACCTAACCAAGAAGTTATTGTGTGTTTTGCCAAAACCTAAGGAGAGTAAAACTTGTCCCTTGTGCCCCAGGGCCACAACATGTAGCTGCTCTGTCCCCCTGCTGTCCATGCCCGTCCTCTCCTGAGGTAGTTTCCCCTTCCTGTAGTATTAACATCCCACCCATAGGGGCGCTCCACCATTGGGAAAATACCGGAAGTGGTGTATGTAGCTATGTGGAGACGTACGGCTGATGGAGACATTTTAAAATATACACACAGCTAACTGCTAATTGCTATCTGGGCTCGCGAAAGGTGCGAGCGCACTGCGCCAAAAACACGTTCAAATTATTCCAAGTTGTAAAGAAGTAAAGTGTATTTAGCAGTGCATTGTCCATGCATCGTAAGTCAAAGAGGCTACAAAATACTGAAGATGTTGAGAAGTCCTACACTGGGAAAAGAAGAATATAACTAACGCCGCGGTAAGTTGTAACTAGCTTAGCTGAAATGCTAAGTCTGCTACCGCTTTGACTGAGATAGCGTTAGCTGCTGACATTATCCTGTTTGTTACGCCCCTGGGTGGCTAGATACGGATTCCATTTTTAGGATATTGCGAAGCAGCTGTCCTGCAACCTGAACATTTACAAATGACATGTCTTCTTCTCGCCAAGTTTACTGCTGGGTGTTAGGTTATGACCGAGGTTAGCTTCACTACGCAGCTAAAAGTAGCGTCTGCATCCAAGCCTGTGTTAGCTCTCCAGTTAGCCACAGACTCAACTAACTCATATTAAAGTAATTAATTCAATCATAAATAAATGTCTCGTACTCCACACATTGTGTTTAACGTGGCTGGGGAGGTATAGCGGACTTTTATGTAAACGTTACGCAGGCTGTTTGAGACGTAAAAGTAGAAGCTAGCTAACGTCAATTGCATACCGGCAATATCGCTAACGGGAAATTCTGGCCAAATTGTTGCATACAATTTCGAGAGATTATTTGTTTTTGTATGTGAACAGTCAGTCGTTATATGACATGTTAACACAGTACAAAATGCACAGAATGTCTTAACTTAAGAGTTTGTAAAGGAGGAAAAATTGTTTTATTGTTTACGTATATAGCTGAACTGGAGATCTAAGTTACATGTTTAAAAATGAATGTTTCATTTTGGGACCATTGTGCTAATATTTCTGTATGTCCACATTATTTAACAATTCCCTTATGTATTGCCTATGCTGTCAGACACCCAGCCTCTTGCACATCATTTAGACTGTACTGAGTAATGTGTTTTTCCTCCAGCAGGTGAGCTTCTGTCAAGGCACATTGGTCCATGTTTGTTGGACCTTTGGGCTCTGGGCTCAACTAGCATGAAGATGGCTGACTCAGACAAGGCAGAGGATTTTGTGGATGCTGAGTGCCCCCCAGAGTGCCTTGATGAAGCGCTGTCAACCACAGGCTCTGTTCAGGACGAGCATCTAAAATCAGAGGCCACCACCAGTACCAGCTCACCGCCGAGGGAAAAGGAGGGAGACAGCCCCTTGACTACAGAGGGTGAGCAGAGTCTCCTCTCCATGCCATGCCTGATGAAGGAGCTCCGCCGAGACTCCCCAGAGTCCCAGCATGCCTCTACAGGGAGCGACAAGCCCGTATCTCGTCATATCTATGAGAGCGACTCCTCGAACAACTACATGCTCTCCCCCTCGTCCAGTGGCCACCTCGCTGACTCAGACACGCTCTCCTCAGGGGAAGACGGTGCTGCTCCTCCCACCGGAAAAGACGAAGAGGGCAACATGGAAGCTGCGAATGATCCTGGGCAGACAGCAGGAAGGCAGTCGTCGTCTACAGGGGGGAGGAAGTCCCGGCGGTTACGTTCAGAGAGCGAGATGCTGCCTAACGCGATGGCTGCAAAGAAAAACCGTTGCCAGCCCACCTTGGTAGCAGCTGGAGGGCAGGAAAAGCAAACCAATGGAAAGCTGGCAAAAGTGAAAGGTCACCGTAGCCAGAAACACAAGGAGCGAATGCGTTTGCTGAGGCAAAAGCGGGAGGCAGCAGCGCGGAAGAAGTACAACTTGCTGCAGGACAGCAGTACGAGTGACAGCGAGCTCACGTGCGACTCCAGCACCAGCTCCTCTGAGGACGAGGACGACGACACTTCAGGAGGTAGCAAGACAATCAAGACAGATATTACAGGTAACATCCAATGTTCACAACACGTGCTTATAGCAAAGTACTTCTACCATCGTGTAGTAGTACAGGGTAACGGTAGCAGCCACTGTAAAACACGATCACATAATGATATAAAAATGTATAGGCCTACAGTGTATGACTAAGCAATCAGAGTCTAACACAGATATTTATATGAGGCTGCCTGCATGATGTAAAAAATTCAGGCAAGCCAAATTAAAGTGTTCACTTGCCACATATAGTAAGAACATGTAATGGGGCTGTAGAGAGCCTTTAACAGATCTGTGCAAGCACCGCTTTTTGTGTTTGTTTTATCCAATCACTTTCTGTTTTTGGTGTTGTTTTCTCACTCCATCTCTTCATTCACCCTGTTTTTGGATAGTTAGTCTGTGTGTTTAGGAGGGCCATCACTTCTAGTAATACAATGTATGGTTCTTTTAGAAGTTTGTCTCATCGTTTGCATGCTGTGGAAGTCGAGTGGACATTCTTCAACTCGTGGAATGGTAGAAACGGAGTTGTGTTAATCTAACCTACATTGCGAGCTCTGCAGTTCAACAATGGGCCATTTATATCCTCAGCCTTTGCTGTAAATAGACAGTGAATGGTGTGTGGTCACACTGTGTTAGTCCGAGTTGCAAGACTCCGCAGTTGCGGTTAAGCGTTGGTGTGCTAGTAGAAATGATCTTACACCTGCGAGTATAGACTCTATCATATTGGATGTGCCGTTTTATCAGAATGCTTAAGTCAATTTAAACTATTTATATTTAGTGACTTAAGACTACTAGGCATTTAGTATATCCTGCTTTTGAATATTCCATAGCTCTATCCTACTCGTCTCTTTGTCTTGGAAACAGGTGGTTCTCTTCTCTATAATGATTTCTGTAGCACATTTGACCTGTCGCATAGCTCTTGTGTCATCGTCGAGAAAATATGAATGGATATGCAGCTGTGACTGACGTTTCCTGACGATTGTAGAAATCTCTTCGGTGGGTTGAGTTCTATAAGTAACTACTAACTGGGTGGTATTTACAGGCCTGCTGCTGGTGTTGAAGTCTCTTCATTTACTTTAGGCTGATCTTTTCACTGAGATTGCATTTCTTAGAATATAACATTTTGGTTTGGTTCTGGTAGACTGATTTTATTTTTCTGTTAAAATCACAATATGTGGTGGTGTGTTTAAATGAATTGTTTAGCTCACTTGTGTGTTTCCAGAATGGAACTACTGTAGTTTATCTAGTATTAGGGTTTTTTCCAGGTGCCTATTTTTGGCTGATACTAACCCTACAGTGTATTTTAAGATGATCGAAGTTTTAGCAGAATTAAACACATCTTTTGTCCATCATCGTTTCATAATGAATTTGCTTCAAATGGGTGTTTACCTCAGTCTCTCTAACACATTTTTCAAACCACGGTCACTAAACCAGTCGTCCGAGACATCCAGTTATCTCTCCTTAGGGATCCGTACTACATGAAATGTTTTCAACCATTTTTACATCCCGCACATAGATTTGAGTGCTTCAACTGCATGATGTAGTCCATCAGCATGAAAGGGTCAATCTGCACGTAACCAAAAAAACAAACTGTAATTTTTCTCTTTAATATAAAAGTCCACCTCCGAAGCATGACAGTGCTACTGTATTTTCTTATGGCTTTGGCCTCAATGTCTTTAAAGCTGGCTTCAGACGTGCGTCGGAGAGATCCAGAGTGGGCGCCCAGATTCATGGGCTGCTGGACACCAGTTCGTGGGACAGGAACGGCATCGGCAGTGTTCTGGAGGAGGCCATGACACGATTTGCTGTGATGCAGCGTCAGACTGAGGAGCGCTTCCGCGTCTGGATGGATAAGCTCGCACACCTCGACTCAGACAACGACTCGTCCAAACGCTCAAGTGACGCCCTAGAGGGGCAGCAGCGCCCCTCCCAGGGGGTACGCCCGTCCCAGCCCAGTTCCTTTTTGCCGTCGTCGGAGTCTTCAGAGACTATGGCTGCTTACATGTTGGCGCGAGACAACAACAGTCTCACCTCCACCCCCATAAACAACAACAACAACATCCTACCTGAAGTGGTCACTCGGAACGGGAATCTAGGTGTTCCAGACCCCGGTCTCTTGAATGTTTAGATTGCACTTACTTAGATGTTACCAAGTGTAGAACTAGTTGATGCAGAAAGCACGGCAGTAGGTGTTAATAGGTTAACGATGCGAGGTCACTGAACGGATACACCATCAACAGCAGCTGGGCCCGAGCTGGTCATTTGAACTTCTGTGCAGACCCGAGGGCCCGGTTTGATCTACTGGCACTGAATCACTGTGAGATTTGACATTCAGAATAATTCAACTCACCCGTTTGATTTCGGCAGCATCTGTGACACGGACACAGGGTGCATCTCAGTGGACTGTCCAGTCAGGGCTCTTATTATATTGCTCTTCATATGGCTCGTTTGTTTTTGTGTACCAGCTGTACACACAAATGCACACAGGTGGTGATTGTCATTCATTCAGACTGTGCATTACAGCCATTAGGACAGTGCTAGATGGGGGGGGGGGCTGCTTAATAGCATGTGCCTTGTCATTCTGACTTCATGCTGGGAATGATAGCTAGAGCATCTCTTTAGAAATTCAGTTCAACACTCTACATTAGCCTTCTTTCTCCTGAACTATGTTTGCACTCTGCTTATAAATGGTTCAGGGTCTTGGGACAACCTTTGTTTTGGTGGTATAGCTTTACTAACATTTACATAACTGTAGATTTGCTTAAAACTATAAACACAATATACTAACCCACACAATTCTTGCTTTTTTAAAATCCTATGACATAATTAGATTAGAAGTGTTTACATTTTCTACGGTTTGCGTTTCTGTTACATTTGCTGCTATTGCTGCCTTTGTGCAGTAACAAGAAACTAGTGAGGGAGGACTGACTCCCACTGTTTATTTTTAGTAGCCTGTGTATAGGTTGTGAACATCAGATAAGGCATGGGTTCCTATGTTGTGGCTATCAGCTGCAGTGTCAAGAGCCTCACATCTTCACTCGTACAACAGCCGCCTAGTTAGTTTCCTATTTGCACTGCAGCCCGTGTCACTGCAGCTTGACTTCAAACTAAAAACCCAGGCATCAAACTAACGGATATACAGCAGTAATGCTGCTGCAGTGTGGTGCATGGCAATGTTTACGGATTTCCTAAAAAAAAGAAAAACACTGACTGATCTGAGCAATCAAGTGGCCTTCTTTGGTTCAGATCCTGTGGTCTTTGAGGTGGAAACAATCCTCGAACTACTTCTACTGATAAGAGTTCTTAACACTAACCATCACTGACATTGATGAAGGAATCTTTGGCTGAATCATATTTATAGTTAGGATGTTTAAAAAAAAAAAAAAAAAAGTTACATTTTCTGTACGTGTATATGTAGCCCTACGTCAGTTTTACAAAACGCTGGAGGCCTCGTTTCCCCACCTGTTTGCATGTGGTTATATTAGTATATAGAATGTGCAAGGCCAAACTGGTTGTCATCAGCAGCATGTGTGCAAGGTGTAGCTTTGCTGATGCTGATAAATGGTGACAGACTGAACGTTTTATCTATTTGGTTGTTTTCTCTTGGCCTAATTGTGTGAATATTGGTGTTTTTGGTCCGTAGTGCAAACTTACTTACATTTGGGTTTAAATGGATCCAACAACTGCATCCATGTGTTCAAACTGAAGTAACCCTTTAAAATCGGCTGTTTTGTCAACGTGGTAAAGGGAGCCTCATACAATCACACACTGTGCATTAAAAACAACACTAAGGACAGTCCACCGTTTACCAAAGAGACTATCCTGGTTTACAGTCATCCTTTTTCTATCTTTAATACATGGCCTTTACATCGGCATGGCCTTTACATCGGCACGCCCTCTCTTTCTCCGGTACCTGTCTATTGCAGCCCACTCAGCTATTCATAGGCAGTGTTCTCTCAAAGTACATGCTGTCCAGACGAACCCCCTCACACACACTCGTCTGGATGATAGTGTGTGTGCGTTTCTCCCAGGGACTCCTTTTACAGGGTAGAACAAAAATACATGTTCCCTCTTTTCCACAGAGTTATTCTTCTGTTTTTTGGCAGTTATTATCCCGCTACATTTCACTCACTGAGTAAGACGATTTTGAAGTGTTTTGTAATGACTGTAATCTTGTGTAGTTTTTATGTGACTGGCTGTTATTTTAAAAGCAATAAATGCAGAGAAAAATAAATGCTATGGGTTTACTTATTTACTCCTCGAATACAAAAGCCTCGCTCGTGTAGCTTTGAGAAGGGATCACATTCATATTTTCGGAGCGTTTCTTTTAGTGCTGTCAAAAGTGAAAAGGCCAAAATGTTTAATTTCACTACTGGACTACGGACGCAGTGTCAGTCCTACGATTCCAAAGCATGATTTGAATAATGAAGTGTTTTCTTTGTTCTCTGCAGACGCGCTTCCAGTAGTGGGTCACTATGATATTTCAGACACTGATTCTAACCAGGAGAGTATGAGTGTGGAGACAGTCCGGCCCACGGTGATAAAGCATGAGCTAAAAACACACAGAGGCCGGGATATGGCAGCTCACTCTGGGTGTATAAGAGCTCTGTGCTCTGTCTCAGGTCAGTTACAAACCCGCTGAATCCAAACTGATACTTTCCACTCCTCTCAGTGAAGACGGGACATTTAGAGGCATGGGTGTCATCAATAAGCAACTTGCTATGTGGGGGAAATGGTCTTATTGATGTCAGCAAGATGCCTTTGAAGTGTTGCTGCCTTCATCCCACACACACTGGCTTTGCATTGGGTGCTATGGAGAAGAAGAAAAAAATACTCTCGCTTCCTTGCTTCAAGACTGAAGAATTGACCTTTTGTGACCGACTAGCCGGCATTGTCAAAACATGAATATAAAGTCCACAATTTCTGTTCTGTCTGTTGCTCCATGCTATCCAGTCAGCTTCTCAGCAACACAAGTGTCGGATTCATTCGTTTCTGTTCTCGTCCGTGTCAAAGCAGCTGCACTGTTTTTTTTTTTTTAAATGCATCAGCAAGGCCTGAAGCGCTCTACTTGCTCCGGTCCGCTTCACAATGTGTGACTCTGTTCCTTTTATTTGTTTCAGGCCACGTGGAGGCAGAGCTGTCGCACAAGGAAAGTTCTCACCACAACAAGGGCCAGATTAACATCACCTCCTCTGACAGCGAGGTGGAAATAGTCGGAGTGCAAGAGAAAGCACGGTAAAGACTTTCAGTGGGGAAACCTTATCTTTAATTTAAATGTTCCTTTTTATTTGTGAATAAAAGTGTATGAATTAATCCTTTTTAAAAATTATTATTCTTCCAGATGCGCTCACCCATGCGGAGGAGTAATAAAGAGTCTGTCCACCTGGAAGGAGAAATCAGTGGCGCAGTTAAACAGCACAAATCAACCACAGCTCTGGACTACTGTTTCCCCTCAGCCCAACTGGGTGTCCCCACCCGAAGTGGTGGACCTCACCCTGGACGAGGACACCGGACACAAATACCTACTTTAGACAACTTGTACACTGAAGACTCCTCGTTTCTCCCGCTCACTCCCCCTCCCTCTCGCCGCCATGTTACGGCTGAAACCCCTCCTATAGTTGTGGCCTCGCCTGTAACCGCTCGTGGACTCTTCCCGCTCCAGAGCACCGTTTGTTTTTAACTTACTGTTAAACAAATCGTATGTATCAAAGCCATTCTGACGCGATTCCCCCGAACTCAGTTTAGTTGTAATAAAAAAAAAGAAATGGCACAGCACTTCAAGTGCAGGTGGAAAAAGTGCGTACGGCTGATTTATCCATTAATGATAGCAATATCCTACCTTCATTTAATACCTCAATTACCCCTCGGTGACAGATTTAGGTCATTTTGTGTTGTGCGCTTGCAAGCTGTTTAGTGAAAACGTCAAGTTGCTGCTTGAGAGCAGGTCGGTATCGTGTCACGGCCGTCGACCTGCTTCACTACAGACTCTGAACGGCATATTATCAGATTCGGCATTTCTTTATCTGCAGTCCCCTGTGGTGGTCAAGGCACAAACGGCAGCTGGTTCACTCTCTGTTGTACAGTGGGGCACAAAGTCTGCTTTGTACCGGTCTACGGTTGTTTTCCAAAGTCTCACCACTGGTTTCGTATTTACTCCAGTCTGCATTGATGGCTTTGCGTCACTATACTTTGTCCAGCGTTGGTACAGCTCGTGCTCTGGTGATGGCGGAAAGAGATTCTCGAAAGAATAGTTTAACATTTTGGGAATTACGCTCATTTGCTTTCTTGCCGAGAGTCAGACGAGTAGATTGCTACCACCTTCAGACATGAGTGGTATCCATCCTCTCCTCACCAGAAAGACAAGTTTATTTCCCCAAATGTCTTGATTTAAATCCACAGCTTTTCTTTCTACTTCTACCATTTTACAATGAATTAGGTTTTTTTTTCATGAAAACACAGAAACCAACTGGTTAAACTCCACAGGTTAGAAGGAAAAAGACACTACACAATGACTCATTTCTACCACAGCACTATGTTGTGGTATATTAGCAATAGAAATGCTGTGTCTCTTGTTTAAATGATGTTTTTAGGTTTGGAAGCCACAGAGTCTGAGAGTGTCCACAGGTGACCCTGCGGTGCGGACTGGCTGCACTTATTGTTTGCGTGTTCGTCTTCTAGACACCTTTAAACCTCTGGGGGACCCCTTTACAACAGCTGAGGAAATGCATCTTCCACTGAATACAAAGCGAAATGGCCTGAATGCCTTGAAAAGTGCACTATTTTCTGTTAGAAATCGTACAAAGCGTATTCTTTTACCTTACAAAGCAGTGGATTTTGCTATCAACAATACATATTTTAATAATAGATGTGAATTTAGCACACAAATACATAAAAAAATACTTTTAAGTGGTGAGTTTGTACCCACATGTTTGGGTGTTGATAGTTGAACCTTTTACTGTATGAACTGTTTTTACCCTGATCCTCAGAGCCTGCTTGCTCGCTTTCCTTGTGGTCTTATGTTTGTCTTCATGCAGTACTGCAGCCACACTGGTACACTTTTAATCCAACTTCACACACTGTTGTAACACTTGTTTTATTTCTTATCAAACAACGTCTACTCTCCGAAGTGAGGTTTGAGAATCAAATTATTTTACTTCTGCTGGTCACAGAATGGAAAATCCCAAATATAAAAAGGAACGAAACCAAAGTCTAAATGGATTTTTTTTTTTCAGTTTGTTTTCTTTCTGGATTTTAATTTTGCTGCCATTTTTTGTGTGCTCTGTAAGTAAATATTTTCATTTGGAAGTTGATGCATTTGTTGTGAAATGACTAACTCTGTTTCCAACTCAAGATACAAGTTTAGTAAAATGTGATATTGTTTTCCTTTGGTCAGTTCTTGCCACGCTATGCAGCTAGCAGTTACCAGACCACTTCTGCTTGCAAAACCCATTTTGCTATAGTTCCTTAGGATTATTACTAAATGTTGGTCATGTCTCTAGTGATGCAGGTTTGGTTGAAAAAGGGGCAGTGGTGCTCGACTATGGTTGCACATCGCATGTGTGGTCACATCTTTAACCTCAAGTCAGATATTATCCTCATTACCAGTAATTTAGCTTTGCTCTTCTGTTATATTTTACTGTCAGTATTTTAAATTAATAAAAAGGGGTTTATTTTGTTGCTTCTGCAAGACCTTGACTTCCTTGTAATTATGTCTGTAGAACAAAAAGAAACTATTTTAAAACTAAATAAATAGAGCATTATTTAATGAGCCTCTTGTGCAGCAGTTTGTTTCCTTGTCTCTCAAACGCATTCATTTTAGGACATGTAGTCTACGTGTTAAAGTGGCTTTCAAAAGACGTCTAATTGGGACTGAAGTCTTTGAACTGAACACATTGACATTTGTTGCATGTTTTTCCTCCTTTGAGACAACTTTAATTACAACTTCAGCAAACAATGTTACTTAAATAATGGCAGCGCACTAATACGGGAATCTAAAGCCCAAAGTCGTGTGTCAAAAAGTGTTCTGCACAAGTTTAGAAGAATTGCCATCGTAGGTACAAAACCTAACGACGTGTCATTGTTTTTCTTTTATCCTGTTGCCTAACAGTCTAGACAACTGCCTCGCCGTGAACAATACATCGTCACCCTCGCCCACAAAAGTAGCAGGCCGGGTCAGAGGTCATCCTGCGACACCTGCCGCTAGGGGGACATATGGAGTTCACATGAAGAGGACAATGAGGGAGCGGAGCAATGCAGTCTTCGTGGGCCCTGCTCCTGAAACCAAAGCCCTGTAGCCGGCTCTTTTCACCCTCGGGGCAGAACATCAGCTGTATGCTAATCTTTACAGGGCAGCGGTGGCCTCACAGAGCAGCGAGTATGCTGGCTCACTCTCAAAAGCCAGAAATGAGTACGGTATCCGTCCTCCTGCAGATGTCTTTTTCGTGCTGCAGCTTTAGATTCGGCTTTACAAGTCCTGTTCCGGGTTTATTCAAAATGACAGCTCCCTTGTTAATGAGTGCTGCGCATGACTACTGCTGATAGTGCTTGCTCTGCTAAAAAATATTTTAAATAATTTCTTATGAAAAGTAAGCTCTAACAGGCAAATGTAGATATTTAATGAATTAGTTGAACGACAGAAAAATAAACCTTTACTATTGGTTCATCACTTTCAGTATATTTTCAAGCTTCTCTTTAGCATATATCAGTGTAAACATAATGTATTTAGGTTTTGGACTTTTTATGAAACAAAACATTTGAAGAATTCAACTTGGGGTCTAATTAGTATTTTATTTTTTAATCTTTGTAGTTTTAGATCTAGATTCATTGACAAACTATTTCTTGGAATCAATAATGATAACTGTTGGTTAGCTCTGATAATATAAAAATTAGGCAACATGTCAGAAAGGTCTTAAGAAAATCAAACACTTGCCACTGTTTTCATGTTCTGAATGATAAAAGTTTTGCAGTATGAAGTGATAGGCCTTTTTAATACCGTCAAACTGTGATGTGCGAGTAAAGGAAACTGCAGTCGTTCGACCTGCACCGATAGTACGGCATTGTGAAAGGCTCTTTGTGTGGCACCGCAGGCTTAAAAATGAGATGGTGGGAACTGGAAGACGAGGACATATGGGACTAAGAGTTTTGTGACCCCCTCAGCCTCCCCATGCCCATCTGTTCACCCTTCAGGCTTAACACTAAAGGCAGAGACATTTTCAGGACACAGACAGTTGTAAGCATATCTGCTATACAGGGAAATGGTACAACGTAGGGAGAGGTTATTTTTCAAAAGTTATAATTATATCGAATTTTATATTTATTCTGTTGCAGATTATTCAGCTACGTTTGTTGGTGACGTCTCACTGAGCCTTCCTGGCTGGGACAACCAATCCACTGTCTCCCAAAGTGAAAAATAATACGATTAATTAAATTGAATCAAACTAGTTTTCTTGTCCTTAAAAAAACTCAAGATTTCTATTACAAACGGGCTATGTAGTCTTTGGTCATGTGTTAAGACTGAAAGGAGCATCAGATGTTCAGTGTGCTTACAGGGAAGAGGAATTAAACTGGTGAAGAGATTTCTTTGCAGAACATTAAAGTCTCATGAATTGATAGAATTTTCTTCTAATGTTGCTTTGTTTGTAGTTTGACAACACCGGTGTGGGTACGCAAGGCCTTCAATCATACATAATGCATCAGATTATATAAATGTATCACTTGTTTTGCATGTAAAATCAAGGTAACTGGTAGTATGGCTGATAAATGTGCTTGGTTACTTACAGCATATGAGTCATAGTTTCATGTTATTGTTCCTGCTTTTGGGAGCCAGTGAATCATCTGACCTAACTACTACTCCTCAGTGAGAAGTCCTAAATCCCAGTTTAGTTTTGCAAATGTCCCACAAGGTGTGTATATGCATGGCCTTTAATCCTAAATCAGGTGTTGTACAACAATTTAAAGTAAATGCAGTGGAAACTGAAACTGAGATGATTCAAAGTTGCTCAATAATAATAATTTACAGATTAGGCTACTGGGAAATGTTTATCATTGAATTCCTTTACGAATAATTAATTATAGGTAAATAATGTGGCTCGCTGGGGTGACATCTAACCAGATGTCTATTTGAGGGTCACCGACAAGAAAGCCGCTCTACCAAGTTAAGTTTACAGTACCTTATCAGGGGCTGATTGGTTCAGTCATGGGGGCGGGGCTTTCCAGAACGCAGACATCCCATTGGTGGAGCGGGGTGTCAGTGCCGGAGGGTCCTGATCGGAGGGCTCCAGTGATTGGTCGCTCGCGTCTGTGTGTGTCTGTCCGTTTGAATGTGCAGAGGACTGGAGGGGATCATTTCCATGGACCATCTGTCTCACTGGCTACCCACACAACAAAGAAGGACCCAGGATGGTGTTAGTACATGTTGGATATCTGGTTCTCCCCGTCTTCGGCTCAGTTAGAAATAGAGGTATGACTATCTCGATATATCTTCTTATCCTAACCCTAACAAATTTCTCGGCTTTTCCTTCTTTTTAAATGTCCTCAAATGATGTAAACAGAGCTGACACCTGCTAGCAACAAAAAAAAAAAAAAAAAAAAAAAAAACGCAAGCCAGCATAATAGCGACAGTCGAGCGTAGACAACATTAATTAGCCTTTGTGCTAACCGTAGCGTCGCGTCAGAGACCGTTAAAGCGTGGTTAGTGTGACTTAAGACATTTAATGTTAGATAAGAGGAAATGGACGTTTGTTTTTTAGGACGTTTCAGGGTTCGTTAAACGCACCAAAATGACAGCAGCTGTCAAATGGCTTCTCTTTTATCCTCAGCTGGTTTATCTCCCACTGCGTGGTGTTTACGTGCGTTTGCAGCGGGGCATTTTTTTTTGTGTGCAGTCACCGCTAAGCTAACGTTACTGAACAATACCAGTAGCTTCATATACAGACATAGTATACTAGCTTTAGCTAATAAACGTCCACAGCTTTTTGTCTTTAATTTGGTGCCAAAGCAAGTATCTGAATTGAAGCTGACAACCGATAACATGACAAGGGATGCGTGTCCCTTTGTGTGCAACATGCATGGAGTGTGTTCATCTCCTGCGCTCATTTTTTTTTAACCCAGAGTTAGCTTCAATTAAGTGCTCTTCCCATAAAACACAGGTAGCGTGATGGCCGTAGTTAATATTAATGGCTATTTTAAAAACGGTATAAAATGGTGGCATTTTGCCTTAAACCTCGAAACGTGTGTGCGATTAAAAAATAAAAAAAGCGTCAAATGAAAACCTGCAAATTGCGGCGCAGGTGCAGTAAAAATCTAAAATTAACAGAAATATGAGTAATCACTGAATTAGGCCTACTAGCTCTAATCATCCTCCATTGCGGTAGGCTATCTGTGTTATGTAATTATAATAGTAGTGGTAATAGTTTGACGTGCATTGTTAAAACTACATGCAGTAGCACCAATGATTTCATTGTGCTTTTATTTGTGTTCTTTTTTCCTGTTCCATAGTATCGAGGCTGGCTCTACATTCCGCATTTCTCAGACCTTTGTCCCCCTCCATTGTGTAGCTAACGATCATCTGCTGCTGTCTGCCGTAGCCTCTGCCTGTTCTCTGCATCTAGCTGTATTGTGAACCCCCTTCTTCCTCATTTCCTCTTTCCATCTGAAGACGACATTGGCATTAAAAAAAACAAAAAAAAACAGAGTTCCCACTCATACCGTATCCTTCTGTGTAACAGACTAAAGAATAACACCTTTTCTGTAGAAAGCAGTTTGTCTTTATTTAAAGCTGTCATGTTGCTCTTCAGTGAATAACCCATTGTAGCGTTAGATTTTACTACAAACTGTCATTGTGATTCTCCCATTCAGTGTGGATAGACTACATTCTGCTGTAAATTTCTGTAAAGTGGATACATTTTGATTCCCCCCCCCCCCACCCCACACACCTCCCAGATTCGATTACAGCCAGGCTTGATCGAACTCCAATTTTGTCTCCATCCCCTATTAGCGAAAGGTGCATTGTACCAGCTTTTGTAGTCAATAAAGCACTTGTATGATCACTTTTTTTGACCGATAATCCGGCTATCCTAACATTCACCCAATTGGCCGACACATGTAGTTTGAGTTTCACCTCTGATGGTCCACTGCACCTGTTATAGCGGCGTCCAAACGGCTCACCATAATCCTATTCGTGTATGAAAGCCTTTGTTCCTGCTAGCTGAATTGATTTAATCAGTAACAATCAATTGACTAGACTCCAGTCTAACTCATCTTGCCATTTTGAAAATCCCCCACTATCAATCACAGCCCCTCCACCCCCTCCTCAGACACCTCCAGAATGCTATCCATTTTACAGGGATGTGTATATCCTGCACTGCTGTAGAGCTCCTTTTTAGAATGAAAATGTCTTATTCTTTGGTTGTGGTTTTCTACCTTATGTTCTTGTATTAGATCCTAATGCATGGTCATTTTATACTTTTTGTTTTTCCACATTGAACAGCAGATTCCAATGTAAACTTTGTGTAGAGATGTCCCTGCTATACTGAAATGTGCTGTAAGCATACACATCTACTCATTGGATGCTGCTTCTGTTCTGTTAACCCTACAGAGAGCATGGTCGGGCCTTGCCTTTGGTCTTTATTTGCATGGTATTATGGTTATATATAACGATATATGACTATTATCACACAGTGCCACACATACTAATATTTTCCAATAAAGACTGTAGTTTTCTTTCTAACCTTCAGTGTGCTTTTTGCTGATTTCCATGTGTTCCTCCCCTCCTCCCTCCACACTGTGCTGTCACTGAGACGGTCCCCTCACTCTCTATGTGCTCTCATTTCTCAGCTGTCTTTGACAGAGTTTCAAGCCGATCCTCTGCTTACTTCGGAGTAGGGGCAGCCACATTTTCTATAAAGAAAGAATAACAAAAGCATGTTGTAACTGAAACACAACAGCATTGATCTTTAATGTTACACGCCGTCATTTCCTCCTCCATACACTGTTTACAAAACAAAGCGCAGCCTAAACCTCATCATTGGTGATCACTGGTGAGGAGTTAACGTTGGAACAACTTTGGGCGATATGGATACAATCATCTGTCTAGGTATATATATCATTTTGTTTTTAGATGTCAATATATTTGGTCACAGTCAATTTGTGTGAAAACTAAGTGCTTTTTTTTGGGGATAATCACGCAAAAATCATACAAAATGTATTTGCATCATTCCCTGAAATAGTCTAATACAACAAAAACAAACTTGTGTACACCACGGTACAAAAACAATACCATCTCATGGTATTTGATACCGCCCAGCTATACCTCGAGGTATTGACCGCATGGGTTCTTACAACAAAAATAACTTAGAAATCTCTCCTCATTACATTAAACACTGGTTATTAAAGGAAGAAGTCACCACTTAGGGAAATCTTATTTGCTCTCTGGCAGAGTTAGATGATGCTCGGCCAGCAGCTGGTTAGCTTAGCTTAGCATAAAGACTGAGAAACAGCTAGACTGGTCTGTCTAAAGGCAACAAAGATACCAGCGCCTCTAAAGCTCACTGATTAACACGTTATATCCCGTTTGTCACTCATGCAAAAAAACGAGGGGTAAAATGATGTACGAGGGTTTATGTGCACATTACCAACAATAATTGCTGTATGGATTAAACAAGAGCGGTATAGATCTTCTCATCTAACTGTACAACTGTCAACAGTCTCCAAATGTGTAGCATAATAATATATCTATTCAGTTCAATAACCATAAAGAAATATTTCATCTGTGCAGCATTTTGTCTTTGCATGTGTGGAATGTTGTAACATTGGCCTCATTCGTCTCGTCCTTCTCATGGTAATAGTAGAACAGACCTTGACACAGTTATCCAAATACAATCAGAGAAGCAGTTGGTTTTACATATATATTCCTGTAAACAGTAATTCCTTCGTAGCTTGTGATAACAGCACAAGTTTAGATTGTTTATTGCAGGAAGTCAGTCATGTAAAGGCTTTTTGTTACTATAAGATAGTAATGTAACTTGTGGTCTTCCAAGTCTTTAATTACACAAGTTCTAAATGTCTATTAGACCTTAAATTCTCATTTTTCCTCTTAAGATTTTTTGAGTGCATTTGGGTTTGAAAGCTGCTCTCACTTTAAACAATGCATGAACAAGCCTTTCCTTCTGTGAACACTTTAAAAGTGGGTAGACTGGTCAACAACATGCAGCACAGACTCTTGGTGTCACTCCATTCTAACGTATTCAGCACTTGTAAATTACATTTGCAGTTTTAAAGCCTGGGACTTCTTGCCGTCCCGCTGCAGCCACTCGAGCCTTACATCTGTTCACCGTGTCGGATATAGCCGAGAGTTATTTACATGCCGACACAAGGTGCGTCTGAGACACAGCCGTGTTTCTCCTGCGACCACAGCGACACACTTTTAAAGAACTCAACAGCTGTAACGCACAAGTTGTTTCACAGTGGCTGCCTTGCTACAGACCACTTTAATATCGAATGCTTTGTCTTCCACCGTGCTGATGTTTCGCATCAAGGCCAGTGAGTGGTGTGCCATGTTGCCATTTGTGTGCAGCTTTCCAGGCCAGCTGAGCAACATGCAAGCTGATTCCACTCATCAGTCCCTCACTCTGATTGGCAGTGGTGCCAATCAGTGACATCAGCTGGTGTGGCCATGAGGGGGGGGGGGGGTGAAAACTGCATACACTGGGCTCACAGTGTCACATGATGGAGGACCACCGCAGAAGACAGGATTATGTTAGAGGGGAGGTGCGATGGTAAAGCTGCAGTGATGGAAGGGGGGTGGGGTGGGGTGGGGGAGACAGGTTTGATGTCAGACTGCTGCAGTCGCGGCTGGGCAGGGCTTACGGGCCGTCGCTCACGTAGGGACACCATGCCGCAGCTAAACCGTGGGGGAGGGGCTGCCTGTGCAGCGGGAGAGGTGGATGTATGAGTGTGTGTGTGTGTGTGTGTGTGGTGGGGGGTTTGTTCTGCACCAATCAGGCCTGTTGTATCTGAAAGTCAAAGTCTGAAGCAGCGATGTAACAACAACAACAACATCGGGGGCTTGTTGCTGGCAGCACTGCAATATGTCAAATATTAATGTCAGCAGTTCATGCTGTGAAAGAGCCCAGAGACAATTCATTTGATATTTACTTGAAGCTTCACTCTGAGTCCACTCTTGCAGGGTCACGGGCTTCATACAAAAGTGATGTTCTGCCCTTTTGCCATTTCTGCTCTACTTCCTCGTGCCAAATATTGTTTTCGGTTTGCTTGAGGCTCTCAAGGTTCACCGGCTTCCCATGTCCCAAGGTTGTACGCAGCGGAGCAAAACAACAGCCATGCAAACATGTCGTATAAGCAACAATTAAAGGAATTGTTTGACATTTTGGGAAATATGCTTATTTGCCTTCTGGTGGAGATTGATACCACTCTCATTTTAAAACATAAAGGCAAAATCCAGCCACCGGTGAGCAGCTTAGTTTACAGCACAAAGACGAGGAGGAGCTCGTCTGGCTCTGCAAAAGTAATGAACGCTCCCTGATCAACACATTGCATCTCGTGTTTTTAATGTATACAATAACTGAAGTGACTATTTCTCGGCTGGGACCAGAAACGTCTCCGCAGGCAACTTACTAAAGCCAAGATATAGTCCTCCATCTAAAGCCCCATAGAACGACAACAGTGCTTCAGTGTTTGTACAGATTAAACAACCAACATACAATAAGTTCATTAGTGGTAATCAGAGTATCAATCTTCAACTCTTACAGAGAGAAAGTGAATATGCATATAACCAAAATGTTATAGACTTAATAATTAGCAGTGAACCGTCAACTGTAAAATAGATTAGTCAGCACTTGCTGAATGTATCCCAGACCATCAACTGACAGCTAAATGACCTCCCCTCTTCATGTTAGACGTACATTGTCGCTCCATATTACCGTTTTACACGTCCTGCTTTAATCTGCCTGACTCTGCTGACACAACAGTAGATGAGACAATTCGTTCTTCCTAACCAAGCAAACACACAATGCTCCGGTACTTCATTATCTACAGTCCCCCCCCAGCCTGCTGTCTGCTTCCTGTTCCAGAAAGCTAGAGCGCTGTAATGGGCAGCTGGAGTAGTAACTGTTGGCCCCCACCTCGTCCCCTCCTCCCGGCCCTCCTTTATCTGAGCTCGGAGTAATTAGTATTGATTGTCTTGTGCAACTTGATGCCGAGGTGATTCAGTGGGACTAGCACACAATCTCATGTCTCCTCCACCTCTGATAGAAAGGGTGGGGGTGTGGTGGGGGGGTAGAAAGGGAGGCGGTGAATCCTTTGAACCCGCCTCAGTTGCTGTGGAGGGTTATGAATGAGAAATCAGTTAAAGATGTGTTCCTTCAAACGGCAGACATAATACACAGCCCGAATCCATTCAATTGACTAGCAGTGGACCAGAGGCAACCCCTCGGTGCTGTAGATCTTCTCGGGAGCACACCGGGCTGTTAGTGAGGATCCATCCGTCCTGCCGGCTGAGCTATGGCAAGTGGAGAGGCCGGCCATTGGGCGCAATCTGTGTGTGGGTTTAGATGGTGCTTCACAGGGGCCTCAATGTCTGTGTACTCCATCTGCTGTTTTGTCTGTCTTGTCTTGTCCCTTCCTGTGTCAGTGCTCTCCTATTTTCATGTTCTCTCTGTGTGATTGGTTTGTGTGTGTGTGTGTGGGTGAGGAGGCCAGAGAGCGCTTGCCTCGGTGCGTACTCGTCACTGGTTCGTCTGGGTTTCTCTGTAGCGTCTGTCTGTCTGAGTGAGAGTGACCCCGGGCCTATCGGGTTCATTCCTGACCACTTGCATTTATTTACCCGTAGGAGCGCACTTCACCAGGCATCAACACAGCCATGCTACCTCCTGCCGACACTTTCACCTGGGCGCTCCCCAGGCGCCCATCTCAGCAGAGTTCCCTCTGGGACACGGCAGCCAGCCGCCTCAGACCGGCCTTGCCCCCCACCTGCCGCCGGCACACCACCCGCCCCTCACTGCCCTGCCTGCACGCCCTCAGTTCCAGGATGTGCCGGGGCCTCCATTCCTACCTCAGGCCTTACACCAGCAATACCTCATCCAGCAGCAGCTCCTTGAAGCCCAGCACCGCAGGATCCTCCCGCACTCCAGGTAGAACCACCGCCGCCTGCATGCAAGTATAGACGCAGACAGACGAAACACTAAGACAGGCATTTAATCTTATCTTCATCTCATTGCAGAAGAACCCAGGAGCGTATTCCCCTGAACCCTCACCGACTGCGCTCAGGCTATGAGTTCTCCCCTCCCCTCCACGTTCCCCAGCAAATGACACAGCAGCAGCGGTACCTGGCCGAGGGCACCGACTGGTAGGTCACCGTCCGAGGTTAACGAGAGTCCCGCAGAGCAGAGACACGATCACGGCCTGTTATCGCTGCACCCGTCTGTCTGTCTGTCACGGTGCCTCGCGAGGGCGATGATGTTGATTTATTCGCCTGTCTGTCTGCCTGCAGGGATCTCAGCGTTGATGCCGGCCTCCCTCACCACCAGTATCAGCTCCAGCAGCTACCACAGCACTATCAGCATTACCTGGCCTCCCCTCGAATGCACCACTTCCCCAGGAACACATCCTCTGCACAAGTGGTATGTTTGATCATTAAGTTGTCCTGTGCATCATAGATATCTTAACCTGTACGTTTAGGTTTTGCTCCATCGATTTGATCCACCTCTGCCAACTGCTTTTGGTGTCTTGAAAAGAGAAACAGTTTTGTTGTTTGTTCATCTTCAGTATTCTCAAAAATGAGTCTTGCTTTTGTTTCTAACAATGGATTAAAACAATGGAGAAAACTGGCATTCCTGTAATGTGATGACGAGTTCTCTTTTGTTAGGTCGTGCATGAAATCAGAAACTACCCGTACCCCCAGCTGCACCTGCTGGCACTGCAAAGTCTGAATCCTTCGAGGCACGCCACCGCTGTGCGAGAAAGTTATGAGGTAAACCCGTTCCTAAAATGCAGGCTCCTAAATTCATTCTTAACCCTGAAAACCATCTCACCGGAGGTCCGTTTACCAGCTGTTTTATTGTTATTATTACTATTTGTTTCCTTCTTCTTTATACTAATCTCAACTGGATGTCCAATTTACCCCAGGAGTTGTTGCAGCTGGAGGACCGTCTGGGGAGTGTCAGCAGAGGAGCGGTTCAGACAACCATAGAGCGGTTCACCTTTCCACACAAATACAAGAAGGTAAGGCGTAACACACAGAGACCTACACGATTAAACACATTCACACTTCTTTGTATTCTCTTTTCTGAGCCTACCTTTCGTCTCTGTGTAACCTGACCTGCTAACAGAGAAAGCCCCTGCTGCTGAAGATCGGGGAGGAGGAGGAAACAGACGTGGACGAGAAATGCACCATCTGTTTGTCCATGCTGGAGGACGCGGAGGACGTCAGGTCAGAAACGCTTCGTAGCTCCCACAATCCTACTTTCTTTCCCACAAAAACAATTTGGGAATTACGCTCATTTGCTTGATGGCGGAGAGTTAGACTGATACCATGTTGAATATGAGAGTGGTTTTGATCTTCTCATATTTCTCCTTTTAAATAAATGAACTAATGATTAAAAATGGATGGACTTCTCGACTCAGTCAACCTGTCGCTGTGAAATAAATGAGCTAAATGCTAAATCACAAACCATTAACTGGTAGCTAGATCTTCCCTGTTGCTCACATTAGACATACAGGGTCACTCCAAATCACAACCCGTCCAACTTTGTTCTGCCCGACTCAGCTTGAAACAGTCGTCACAACAATAGTTAAGACAATTGGTAGCCAGATTTTGTTACAGACAGACGAGGTGTAACCTCCTGTTTCCAGTCTTTGCGCTAAGCTAAGCTAACCAGGTGCCGGCTCTCGCTTCCCATTTAACAGACAGATACGAGAGAAGTCTGCCTTTTTTATATAACTCAGCCTGAAATCAACTATTTTCCAAATTGTTGCACCTACACATGTGTTTAAAACCAAGTTGGGGCTGTGAAATTCAGGGGATAAGACCCGTGTCCCGTGATGAGGTCAGATTACAGCATGTGGAGTCTCAGCTGTCAGAGAGGCATGTGGGATTGATGACTGGACAGAAGTTGCCTCTGCGTGCCTGAATGAACAAAATGAACTCCCTGTTGGTTTCAGAAGTTTCTTTGCAAGCACATGCCAGACTCAACATTGACTTTGTCTCTCTCTGTCTCTCTGTCCTCCAGGAGATTGCCCTGCATGCACCTCTTCCACCAGGGCTGCGTGGACCAATGGCTGGCCACCAGCAGGAAGTGTCCGATCTGTCGAGTTGACATCGAAACACAGCTGAACCCCGACAGCTGATGAGATTTCAACACCCCCCCCCCCCTTCCTTGTCAATCACCTTCGCGTGGTTCCTGCTTTCTTCCACCTTGGCTTTGCCGGCCTACCTCCCCCCTCTCCCCTCCCCCTCTCCCCTGTTGGGTGCTTTGCCAAATGTCTTCAGACTTCATGTGACATCACCACCCTTCTGACTCACGCTTTACTGAGCCAAGCCAGGAAAACTAACTGCAAGAGAAGCCAACTCTTTTTATATAGAAGCACATCCCTCCGGAGGCAAAAAAACACGCAGAAACACACACACTGACACACACACACACACACACTCATGTACACAGGGTTTACTCGTAGCTTGCTGGTCGTAAGTGGGTCGTTGTTGCTGTTGTGGTGTTGTACTGTAGGTAGTCCTGGGCTGTGTAGCATGTCCGTAAAGCCATGACTTAATGTCCTGAGAGTGGAAAACACATAACCCCACACTGAGCTGGCTACTTTCTCTCTTTTTATCTCTCTCTTTCTCTCTCTCTCTCTCTCTATATATATATACAAATATATATTTCTCTCTTTTCAAACACACTTCAATCAAAATGAATATTCTGCCACACACGAAAGCTTAACAAATGCTCTGATGCCATGTTTACCTAAAGATCATTTGTGGTCGTAGTAGAGTAGCAGTAACCAACAAGTGATATCTGATGCGCTGTCGCCTTCTTTGGGGGGGAAGCACCAGCTTGCTGAGTGTTTTAATTCTATCATGCAGCTTTGACATTTTGCAATACAGTTGTACATTTACTTTGGGTTGGTGTCGTGTGAGTAGGTCTCTCACTGCCGTGGAAAACAGAGCCCAGTGATTGAGTCGTTTGTTGTATTTTAAAAATAGGTAGAAAGTAATTTTACCAAAATGCATTTTTGTCACGGTGTAGCTTGAACCTGGCGCGCAGGTTCACGTGTGTGTGTGTGTGTGTGTGTGCTCTGCCCTGCTGTGTGTGACTTAAAGAATGTGTCTAACAAATGCGTGCCTGTTCAAAGAGTGCAAATGTGTGTGTTTCAAGGGGTTCGAGGCAACACCGAGTCGTTAACTCAATGTAGGTTAACCGCATGGCCACTGGAGCGCTGACACAACACAAAGCCAAAAAAAAAAAAAAAAAAAAAACTGGGATGAAAAATGGAACTGCAGAGTGAGGTGGGAGGAAGACTGTGCTGCCCATGTACCTGTTTCTTCATCTGAAAAGTGTGTACTTTAAAAAAATGCATGTTTCGTTGTCGACTTGGGCTGTTAGCTTTGGTAGCGTTTCTTCAATTCTAAAAAAAAAAAAGGTACAGAGGTGGCTTTGCATGACTTAGTTAATCTGAGCTGTGACTATCTTCTCAACACTAACAAACAAAAAACAAAAAAACAGTGTCAGTGGCTGCTCCCCTGACTTGTAGCGTGTGTTCATCCTGTCCCCCTTTGGTGGCAACGATGGGTTTAATGTTTACCTTATTGCCTAAAGAACAAGCACATGTGACAATAGTTATAGCAACAAAAAAGGGTTTTTTTTCCCCTTGGTATTGCATTTGCGTTGGTTTATATTTAGGTATAGATTCATGCAGTGTTTTGAGCAGAGAGAGAGAGATAGAGAGAGAGGAGCTTGCGTATTGATTTTGTGTATTTGTGTGACAGACCTCCCCTCGTGGTTGCTATGCTGGTTGCTATGCTGTATTGCTAGAACATGTAGAACGTGATGCGACAGAGGCAGCCTCCCTCTCGCAGTGCACACAGACACAACAGCAGGAAAACACTCAGGCTGGTAACACTCGCCTGACCAGTTTTCACTTCTCTTTTTTTCTTTTTTTTTTTTCTTGTCTTTTCAGTTCTACAGGATGCCTTTAGGACCCTCACTGTCCTATGCACTATGAGACCTTTTTTCTTTTTTTATCCTCGTTAAGGATCAATTAACTGGGATTATTTTCTCCCCTTGTCTTGTGCACTGCCGGTGTCGAAACTGCCTCCTTCCCGTAGTGGAGTCATCCGTGATGAAGTTTTCATAGTTTACACAGGGTGTTGTCAGTTGAGATGCCTTAAGTATTTAACAATCATAATTTATTACTAACTGTAGATATTGTGGGTATGTATTTAATTTTATATAGTTTTTCGGGGGTTGGATTGGGTATTGAATCACAATTTATTTATTTAGAAATAACACAAAAATGCTTTGAAAAAAAACTATTACCTCATTTTTGCATTGTTTTAAATGGGAATGCTTTGCATGCAGTTGTACTTTTTGGAACACTAAAGTTAAAGAAAAAAAAAGAGCCCCGCTGTTTGATCTCCACAAGCTGGCTGCGATGTTTACTGTCCAAGGCTGAGCTACTGAGCTCTCTCTCTCTCTCTCTCTCTCTCTCTCTCTCTCTCTCTCTCTCTCTCTCTCTCTCTCTCTCTCTCTCTCTCTCTCTCTCTCTCTCTCTCTCTCTCTCTCTCTCTCTCTCTCTCTCTCTCTCTCTCATATATATATATGTGGTGCTGTGGATCTTGGTTACATTCCATTCAATGCAATTTCTCTGATCCCCCATGCTGTGATGTAGTGGACAAACTGCAATTAAGTGATTCTTTTTTTTGGTTTGTTTTTGCACTCACTTGTTTAAATATGGGAACCCTCTCACTGGCAAAAAAAAATGCACTATGGGTCTTAATAACGATCATCTGTGAAGCATGTTCCTTCGCTTTAACTCTTTGTATCGATCTTTTCATTTTCATCTCTCTGGTGTTTCTCTTCAGTTCGTAGACTTAAGCATAACAAGTGCCTCGCTTTAAGTGTTCGGAGATATTTCCATATGACTGAAACCACAATCAATCCGTGAAGCCACCATGCCTTATTGGTTGCATAATTAAATAAGAGAGAGTCGTGAAGGAGCTAAGATAACATTTGACTGTATCTACAAAAGCCATCGTCCTCAAAAATTTAAGTCAAACTGTCCAAACTAGCTGTTGGTTTGCAGAACTGGAGCGCTACATATTGTGGAAATAGTTCTGACTATAAAGAGGTTTCACTGTGGACTTTACAAATACTTCAGTGATCCTTCTTTAATTCTCTTTATCTCCTATCTCCGACTCTCCACTTTTTTTTATTTTACCGTCCATCTCTCCTCTCAGAATCTATCCTCCGTTTCCTTCCACAGTCTAAAGGGAAGGCAAGGATTTTAAAGCACAACCTTTTCTAAAAATGCATGTTTTCTCAGGTTTCAATATAGTCTCAATGGTTTCATAGTATATGGTGAAAATATATACAAAGAATATATCAGAAAAAAACAACATAATTTTGTTGCTGTTTGAAACGGAAAAACAAAACTGAAGAGAAAATATCCCAAAAAGTGCCAGTGAAAGGGCTGCCGCCATCCTCGTATGAAACTCTGCTGTTTAGCTGTGACTGCGCAATGTTTTTCAATATAGGATATTTTATCTGAAAATAGAACTATTTATCATTCATATTAAAGCAATAGCGCATTAATGGTGATGTGTGTGTTGATGAAGAAATGGATGAGCATATTATGGGTAAATGTTAGAGTCACATGTGGTGGAATTTTGTACTTTATTACAAAAAAGTACTACTAATAATAATAATGATTTCAAAAGTTGCATTGCTAAACCCAAACTGTTCTGTTTTTTTAATTTTAATTTTATTTCATGGCTTGTATATTATCCTTTTGTATGTGCTCTTTTTGTAATAAATTGGATAAAATGGACAAGTTCTGCTTTTTATGTCTTCTATTCTGGTACAATGTGATCTCATTCGTTCTAATTTGACTTTGACACTTAAGAAGCTATTATTAGGTAAAATAAGAAGAAAAGTGAAAATGCGGTGATAGTTTTGAGTCAGTTTCAGTTTTAACACTAAACAGACACAGGGCATAGGATTCAATTGGAGTTAATTCCATTATCTCAGTTTTAAAGGGAAATATTTGTCTCTTTAGCTGCTAAATGCTCCACTTTTTCCACCAGAGTTAACGGTGTTTGTCTGCCATTTGGTGCTTAGCAGGTAGTGTACTGTGGCTTGTCCCCTAATAACAGCTATTTACTGCTGAAAATGGATTGATTGACAATTCTGTGAGCTGCCGAAACGCTCCGTTGCGCTGCGATGAAGTGAGAGCCAGTTGATGATTCTCTGTGGGTTCGTCCCCGTCTCCACATTAAGTGCAGTCTTTAAAACTATTGTCGATATAAAAGTATTGATTTGTGCAGCTTTGAAATAAAGCTCTGTAGGTTTGGATGTTTGAATTAACCCATCAGTGAGTCAAACAGGTGGAAAGCTGTATTGAGTAGTGCAAAAAGAGTTTAATATCTTATAAAACCTAAATTATAACAAAACAACTGAGCAAACCATCCCTGACTCAGGAAAGTTAAAAAGAATGGCACATTCAGTTTCCTGACCTATGGAGATGTTGTCACAGTATTTCTTTGCAGGCTATATTCCCAGGTAGTATTAAATATCCAACTATAATATAATAAATAAATAAAAATCTATGAACATAAAAATCTGTCTCAGTTCCTAAGATATAAAATTTGCCAGAGCATAATCTCTTTGGTCGTTACTTTGAAACATGAGGGGAGATTTGTTGCAATGGGAGTTTGTATGAAGAAATAGTTTTTCTAGTATTTCGGGTAGAAGACCCTGGCGATCAGCCCGTCAGCCTTCTTAGTGTCCAGCCACTTCCCACACAGGAAGATGGTGGTGACACCATTGGCTGTGTTCGTCACTTCCACGCGGTCCAGCAGCCAGCCGGGGCTCAGACCAGAGTCGTCGTGCTCCACCCGGACTTTCTGCAGCTCGCCCATGTCCAGCATTTCCAGCAGGAAGCGGTCCGTCTGCTCGCGTTCGAAAAGGTTACGAAACTTCTGCCGCAGTTGCCGACGGCCTGAATCTCCATTGGAGCCGTAGATGGTGATGAAAACGTTGGCGTCTGTACCCGCTCCCTTCTCGTCACCCGTGATGACGATAATTTCGTACTTGACGGGCACGAGGCTTCGAGCTTTACTGGCAAAGCTCTCGATGGCCTTAGTGCACTCAAAGGTGGCGAAATCCTCCCTCTTAGGAGAGAGAGGGATACGGGCGTTGCAACTGAAGATGTACCTGGAGGTGATTATACAGAATATGATTTGTTATCAACAAAGTTGAATGACTGACTTCCGCATGGATGTAGTTTTGGCTCACTGAGCAGTAACTGATGTCTTACTTGTTTCCCAGTTCCCTTTCAGTGACAACGACCTCCTCCGCATGCCAGAATACCTCCCCTTTCACTTTCTTCCCATCCTTGGGTGTGTGGCCCAGGCAGATACCAGCGATATCTCCCAGGTTCTTGGACGAGAACTCAAACCTGTCAACATTTCCCCTACGAAGAGAGGAAAAGGAGCACGTCAGAGCGAGTAGCTGTTGGCTTAAATTGGCCGACATACTTTAAATTCATGTCACTGCCAATTTGTTCTGGATGGTGTAACGTCATCATAGTCAATTGCAGCGTTGGTCTGAGCTCAAGTGCTCGGTGCTGGTGGGGATTATCATAATAAGTGCGAAGGCAGAATTAGACGGAGAGAAAGCACATTTCTTTCAGCTTTCTCGAGTACACAAGTTGCAGCTCATTAAGTTAATCGCGCACCGAGTACCTACCGCAAGAACCTCTTCTTCTTTGAGGAGTTCTCCATTACGAATTCTTTTGATCGGCCCTTCCTCCCCTCGAGCACAATCCAGGCGTTTTCTTTGGTTTCGGTGTCTCCGGTTGTGACACAAATTTCGTACTCTAGGGAAAACACGGATGGTGTAATAAATTGTCTGAGTTGTTCACAAACAGACATGTCCCCCATTTCCACACGGAACATAATCATCACATACATCAAACATTAAGATCCCTTGGCACAGAAACACATGTTTAAGTTAAAATCCTTTAGATCTTTCATGATATCAAACCCCATTTTGATACTATTTATGGAGTTTTCATTGTTAGAGTCCACCATTGCCACTCTGAATGAATGCAGCACGTAATCCAATTTAGTCTCATTGATGTCAGCCTCTTTGTCACTGCTGATGCAAACAGAACATAGTATTATTGCAGCTTCACATTAAAACTCAGGCTGGCTTTTACTGTGAAGAGGCTACAGGAAACACAATGTATCTGTCAACAACGTGAAAAAACAAGACGGCAGTCTTTTTTCGGTTTTATATATTACAGGGAGTGATGGACCGACAATGAGTGCCGCGGCTAGATACAAAGCTCCTCAGACTTAACTGTGTCCTGGCTGTTGGGTTGATCAATTGCATGATGGGAAAAGGCAGATTATGGACTTCTTTATTCACACAAAGTTTGTTTGTTTGGCTGCACTGCAACCAGAAACATGCATTGTATTTCTGACAGAGTAGCTGCTCAAGCAGTGTTTGCTGCCTCTAGAAGTATGGGACCTGTAGTTTTAATCCACTTTTGCTGTTTAAACGTGTCTTATGTTCTGGCCTTACTCGTCTTCTCGTTGACGTCCAAGTAGTCGTTGTTAGCGCACGCCAGTTCTCTCATGATCTGTCCATCGTCGTCATTCTTAGCAAGCCAGCGGTCACAGGGGAAGCGAAATGTTTTGTCGAGGATCTCATCCTTCACGTCGATATATTCCAAGTGCCATCCTGGAGCAGGACCTGGGAGTAAATAAAAAACATGTTGTTCAACAAGAATGAAACAAGGGGTGCTGCAGCAGTCTTTCAGGCTCACGAGTAAAAAGCTGCGTCATCGCCTCAGGTTCCCTCAAATCATCAAATCAGACATCAACTGTTCAGGTTTCATTAAAATCAGAGTGGTGATTCAAGACTTCTCCTGTGACGTCAGACTCACGAATCTTTGGCTTAGTGATTGCAGCTTACGTTCATTCAAATAGCACTTTTCACAATGCCAGTCAGAAAGTGCAGATTCAGCCAGCCTTTTATTCGTCTATCTGAGGGCTGACCTGAGTTGTCGTGCCAGACTCGTACTTTGGAGAGCTCTCCCATGCTGAGGATATCCGAGAAGCAGAACGTGTCCACCTGCTTGCGCTCGAACTTGTTGGACTTGTTGCACTCCTTCAACGCCAGCGTCCCCGTGTCTCCGTTCTCTCCGAAAACTATGATCCACACGGTGGCATCAGTGCCCGCCCCTGAGGACACAGGAAAGTCACCCATTTAAAAAACTAAATCTGAATTTCTGCTTTCCTGGAACAAAAACATGTTGGATGAAACAAAGAATAATGTACAGCTCGGCAATGTACGGTGAATTAACTGTGCTTACATTTTCACCTTCAAAATCTGAATGAGCACAGCATAGTTTCATTTAAACTATATCATTGTAATGACATTTCTAAATGGCATCTTTTCTATTATTAACTCGTAAAAAATGTTAACTACAAAAAATGCGCAATTATAAAAGTATAATTGTAGTTGTAGATCTTTTAAACTGCAATGCAGCTCGACTAATCCAGGGATTTCTTGAATTGCCAATAAATACTGAGATTGCAAAGCCCCGAGGAAACTGATCTGCCAACAAGCAGCCACATTATGCAGAGTAAAGTGAGCCGCAGAGAAAGTCGCGTTCTTTGACTCAGACAGCACATCTATAATCCCTCTGTGCTTTATTATTTCATTACAGTGAGTTAGACACTAAGTGAATGTGTAGTAGGCGATGCTGAGAACAAACCTCAATCATTCTGCAGCATTTCTTTTGTGTCCTAGTTCTCCGCCAGTCTGTGCACTAAACTACAAACCTGGTACTTTAATTAATGCTGCAGTTTTAATGAGGAATACTTTGATTTTAGATGTTTAGAATTGCATTTCATGTCGCTGGTACCTTTTTAAATGAATATTTTCCTTTCATATACCTCCTACTTGACATTCAATGCCTCTTCACACTGTACATGCAGATCATCCCATCATGATCCCAAAGGAGACCATTACTTGATGCACAGCATCGCCTATGTAATGTGCGTGCGCGTGTGTGTGTGTGTGTGTGTGTGTGTGCATGTGCGTGCGTGTGTGTCTATCAGTCTGGCTCATTATTCCTCCAAGAGCCTCAGTGGTGGTGCGGGGCTACATCTTAACTTCCAGTAACAGCCAGAGGCAGAGAGCATTCCTTTGAAGTCGGCTCAGACTTCGCACCACGCTATCGTATTGATCAGCAGCACTACTGAGCTATAGAAAATACTGCATGAACAAAAGAGGGAGCAAAGCCGCGTGGACGCCTTCTTAAGAGGATTTCTTTCATTGCCACGATGGAGTCAAACACTTAATTATTCCAGCTTTGCTCCTCCTGAAAGAAAACACAGACCTCTGCACAAGGACAGCTCAAATGAGGATGAGGAGCAATGTAACATATCCGTGAACTCAGCCCCGAGCTTCGGATAGTGGTTGAAAGAATGTGATTACAGACACAAATAGCATCCCCCCAGGAAGAGCTGGAGGCTGCTGATGAAAGAGGATGTCTGAGCTGCTCGGCTCACTGTGAGCGTCCCTGGATCTGACCGGACGCTGACCCAGAGATGAAAGGATGGACGGGTGACGTCGCTACGCCTGATGAGCGGACACGTCTGTTAAATAAGTTGAACTGCTTTACAGTACTTCTAATAATGTAAGCATAGAAATACGTATCCCAAATGTCCTTCTCTGACTGCAGCAGGACAGGTCGCTGCACATTCACCGTTTTCTGTGAGAATACCTGTAAAATTCAACAAAACATTTCTGTGAGCATGCTGACAGCAGCCGGCATGTGCTGAGGACTTACCTGCACTGTCACTGGTCTTGACCTGGACTATGTAAGTGGTGAGCTCCACCATTGACTCCTCCTCCACCACAGCAGCCATCTCGCAGATCACGGTTCTCTTTAGTCCACGGGTCCTGGAGAGCCACTCCTCATAGGTGAACGACGACACCTCCTCTGTGGTCAGGTTACGCATGATCACCTGGATGCACAGAGTTAGTGCTTCAAATATTATATCACACATATTCAGAATCCTGACATGGATTTGTATTATTATCCACTAAAATGTAACAAAAAATGTGACACAAAGTGTACGAATCCTCACAATAACAACGATAACATTCAGATTTTCAGGTATAATGTTTACCACGTTCACCATCTTAGTTTAGCGTGTTTGCACGAGAACATTTACTAATTAGCACTAAAGTGCACCTGAGGCTGATGGAAACAACTCACACCAAAACTCACAACAAAATGTCTGCGCCACACGTCACAGCAATCCAATAGTGAACCTGAAAGTGAAATGTATCCTCTGCGCACCATCAATCTACAAAATGTCACGTCGATCCATTCAAATAGTTGTTGAGATGTCTGATCCGAGGTGATGGACCAACATCCCAGCGTGGATAAAAGCAAGTTCACGTGTCATACATTATCGTATTATGGACACCAATGTGTTATGAGTATGAACACAAACCCGCCTCCCCCGGGGGATGTCTGATCACTCGTCCTGGGAAACATTTCATTACAAGACAAAGACTCAGGCAGCCACCCTCGTATTACCTCTCCACTCTGCATATTTATTTGGGCAGCTTACTATGCTGGCAGTCGGCCCGGTGCACTGTTGTGTCCTTTTCACTACGCGGGACCCAGCAATCCATAAAGGCAGCACATCTGCTTGTGATGCTGAACACACAGGGCTCTGTGCAGGGTCAAGTCAAGGAGATGTTCGCAGCCGCCGAGTCCCAGGCACCAACGGACAGGGCTCGCTGTTGTTCCTGACTGCTCTGCTGCTCTGCAGGCAGTGGTGACTTTACCAGAGAGGACATTTGCATCGGAAATGTGTTCTGTTTCATCAAAGCATTCGGCCTGAGACATCAGACAGGATTTGGAGGTGAGCAGTGGATGTTGTCCTCACAAGGTCAGCTGTGTATGTTAATGCAGTTGACTGTATTGCTGGACTCTTCATTAAAATTGGCGATATTTGCACTAACGCACACCCATTCACACTTAAAGGAAATTTATATTTCCCTACTGACTAGAGTAACACACAGCGCTCATTACTGTGTTTGTCTGTGTGTGCATGCGTGTGATGATGCCAGAACAAAGAGCATGGTGAATAAATGGTTCAATATGCTCACTCCAGGAACTCTGGGCCCTGCTGTGTGTGTGTGTGTGTGTGTGTGTGTGTGTGTGTGTGTGTGTTCTGGAGACTTAATCCTGCTTCCAGCTTTCCTTTTTCTGTAATCTTTGACAATTATTTGGCATGTAAACATCTCCTGAACACACATTTATCTTTCCTGGTTCGTTAAAAGCGCACTCAACTGATTTAGCATTTCACTCCCGTAAAATTGTCGAGCTTATGATGGACAGTTTAAAATATTAAAATCGTTGCAGCAGAACTAGAGATATCGTCTGTCTTATTCCATGCATTGCTCGTCCATGTCAATACCTGGTGCCTACATTACCCACAATGCACCTGAACCGCTGACAGTTCAGTGTGGTATACTAGTAGTGGCTGACGTTGCCAAGAGCTGCTATAGCCTCAAGCAGAGATGAGGACCAGGCTACAGAGGTCTGGTAAGCTTGTTATTTTCTATCTCCACACTTCCAGGTTCTTTGTTATTTGGACCCAAAAACGTTTTTATACATGCAGTAGACCTGTAGACAGACTTTGGTGTGTAACATTGGTGGACTTCTCCTTTAAAGTGATCTGACCTGATCCAGAAACCAGTCAGGTCGACTGCCGGAGCCATCAATACGAAGCCTCATTTTCCTCAGTGGAGCAATGTCATCAATCTCCATGTTGAAAGTGTCCTCCTGACCGCGCTCAAACCTGTTGTCAAACACATAATAGGACACAGAGTTTATAATCTGCAGGTTATTGAGACCGTCTCTGTATCTCACATTGTTTTCTTCCATGTTCGGCTACCTGTCCTCGTTCTTCTGCAGCAGCATCTCCTCCGTGCTGCCATTGGCTCCAAATACAGACATGAAGATCAGCGTGTCTGTTCCTGCGTTCTGCACGTCTCCGGTTACTAAAGTCACCTCGTAAATAATCTGACATGAAAATATGAAACATCTTACTTGTTATATTTTCGTTACATACCGTATCCATGTCCCACGAGCAGTATTACCTCTAAAACATCACTAGACACAGATATGAATTTGTCTTGCAGCAAATAAACATTGTTCCGTTTTTCAGCAACTATGAGGTTGACTGCGGTGCTGTGAACATCTATAATATAATGGTAAGAATATATATTCAATGGAAAGCATGTTTTTACAGTGATATTTGGAAACAGGTACAGGACATGGGGAGATAGACGTCCGATTTCTATCATTATTGTTGTTGCTGTTCCTGTCTCTCTCCAAAAAAGTAAATGATAGAGTATGGTGTGGACCTGCTCGATATGAAAAGTGTCTCAAGACAACTTCTGTTATGATTTGACAGCAAATAAACAAAACAGAATTGAATGTGATTGTGTATGACTTTCACCCTATTTACTGAAGGGCCACCAAAGTTAAAATGCTACATATGTCTATAAACCTTATCCTACAACAGTGTCAATATGTTCTCAAAATCAGCCAGAATAAAGCCCTCGGAAGTCACTTGTTCTCTTAATTTCAAGAGATGTTTGGTATCTTTGTTAATAAATCAACTTCCAAAAAGTAAATTTTTATCTATATCAATATAATGTTGCGAATCATACTTTTACTCCTGGTGTTAGCACGATAATGTTCAGGATCTACTCTTTCTTTTTAGATAAATCAGATGTGTACACCTATTGTTAGCATCTTGTTTAAACAAAGACAAGCGATTATAAGTACTTTTCCCATCTCAGATGTAACTGAATGTATAAATTGTGATGCATGTTCTTAGCCAATCGACTGATATATAACTTATCATATTACTGATGTCTCCATACCTGCTGGGAGATGGAAATGGCCTCGGCATCCAGCACGTTGAATACTCGAGCAGTCAAACCATCTCCTCGATCTTTGGCCAGCCAGCACTTGCAAGCAAAGATATATTTGACCCCTTTGGTTGGCACAGCAACAGACAGCTCATCAACCAGCCAGCAGCTCTCAGGAGTGGCCCCATCATGACCGAGCTGCAGGGAGGATGAGCAACAATCACTTCAAGGAACGTGGGTGTATAACTCCTGCGTGGCCAATGTGTGTGTGTGTGTGGATGTGTGAAAGTGCACGATCATCACTGAAACTCTAAGAGTCCCCCCCTCCCTCACCTCAACCTTTTTGATCTCCCCCACATCTGAACCGGGGTACTGAAAGCTCTCCAGAGAGCCGGCCTCAAAGCCCTTACTCTCGTCCGGCATTTCCAGCCACAACCTCTCCGTCTGGGTGTGATTGGCCCCGATAATGATCACATAAGCCCTGCTGGTGGTGCTCGCATCGCGCTCCATTCCAGTGCTGATGGCGATGTGGTACGGTATGACTGCACAGGAAGGGAACGGCACTTATTCATTCACAGAGAGCAAGAGATTATGTCAAGATGTCTGTGTTAGAATAGTAATGACAAGCATTCACAGAGCAGGGGATGAATCCAGTTCACAATGCTGAAGATCTTACTCGGGAGCTCAACTTCCTCCTCCTTCTTCTTTTTGCTCTTTTTGTTCATGTTACTGTCGACACTCTTCACTGTCACGGCTGAGTTCTTCTTTTTACTGTTGATGCTTTCTCTAACACCCTCGTAACCCTGAAAGAACACACACAGACACACACAGTGATGCAGATATACGCGACAACACAGATGCTTGCTAATACCTGCAGAAACACACAACGTCGATGTGTGTTTAATAAGGCTGTGTGGATTATTAGCAATGGCAGCAATGTTTGTAATAAAACAGTATGTTGTGTAATTGTATTTTAAGGGAGTGGCTTTGGAGGGAGGCCTGAAGGGACGTTAGCGTGGCCGACTTTGCAACTTTCTTCCTCACTAGACTCAGCAACTTTTGGAGTTAGTGCTGCTAGTTTTTTTATACTTTGGGGGACCGGACCCAAGTCTTTTTAATCTTTCCTTTCTACTATTTTGTTTTTATATCTCTTTTGTGCACATGACTTTAAAAAGGCACCTCCTGCACATAATCACACACAGACGTCTTAAAATGCTACCTTAACATAGAAGACTCTCCCAATGCGTCGGTCCTCCCTCTTCCTGGACAGCCAACGTTCACACAAGAAGAGATAGACCTCTTCCGTATCCACGTCAACCACCTCCACCTGGTCCAGGTACCAGTCGGCACTCATCATACTGTCATCATGGCGTATTTTTACCTTGAAAACCTGTCCGAGGTCAACGGCTTCTATCGTGAACTTATCCACCTGGAGAGATAAAACATGACCATTGGTGAAACAACAACAAAAGTATGATCATGTAGATTGTATGATGTATTTGCTGTACTTTAGTTTTCTTTTACAGAGCTCATTATGTCAGGATCATTTGTCACTTCACAGTATACAAAATGCTTTCTTACAGATCCCCGTTCGAACTTGTTGCCGTTCGTCTCGGACTTTCTGAGTTTCCTCTCCCCAGTGTCCCCCTGGTCCCCGTAAATCGTGAGGAAGACGTTGGCGTCGGTGCCGCCGCCGTACACGTCGCCTGTCATCACTGACACTGTGTATGTGTGACCTGTAGTGGGGTACATTGACCACAGACAGGCACGCAGGGGATGAATTTAAGTGCAATTGGCAGAAAATAGAGTGAAAAAAAAGCCATTTTCCATCGCTGTTTGGTGCCACTGTCATAACAGAGACTCACTCTGGGATTAGAGAGGACCTGAAGGGAAAAGTGTCTTGTTTCTGAACTAATGCTCAGACAGGTGGGGGAGAAACAGGACCACAACATTGTGACAAATCCTGCACATGTTTCTGCTGTTACGTCAGTGTGTATAAATAGTTGAATGCGTGCGTTAACATACTCTCCAGGGCATCTTCCACCTCCACTTCGGTGACTTTCAGGTTTCCGTCTCGTAACAGTTTCTCAGTGATGATGTCAGAGGGCACCAGCTCTCTCACGGTTTCTCCATCATCCTCCGACTTGGCGAGCCAGCATTCACATGGGAAGATGACAGTCTCTGAACCCTACAGAGAGAGAAAGGCTCATTCATTTGTGTGTTTTTGCCTTAAGAGTGGAATCTGTGAACACACTGTTCTGTTTTTGTCTAAGCCTCTGAAATCACGGTGCTGGATTAACCTCTTTCTGTGCGGAGAACATCCCCACCTGCTGAACAAAAATTGCGTTTGTGTGTCACCTGTGGATGTGATCGTAAGATGTTGACAAAGACAAGTGTAAGTCCTCCACAACTAAAATCTGAGATGTTTGTTAAGCATAAAGGTACAAGTACTGAAATCAATATCAGTTGTTTTTTTGAGGCACTTCAACATTTTACTTTTGTCCTCCGTAGGCAGTATACCTTTCCCTTCCTGAGCAGACGTCTGATCTCCACTCTGTCCAGATGCCAGCCTGGGTTGACCCCACGGTTGTCATGGCCGAGCCGGATCTTTTCAATTACATCCCCCACATCTTCTAGCTGCACAGAAAGCAGAAATGAATAACTACATTAATTGTATTCAGCATTGTATTTACTGCAGTAAATACCCTGATGGCCTTGCTGTTCTTCACCGAGCTTGATGACCTATTCTACTTATTAATGACCGTAGACTGTTATTGTACCTCAACAATAAACATGTCTTCAGCTCCTCTCTCAAAGTACATCCTCCTCTCCCTCTTGTTGACACACAGAGACTTCTGCTGGGTGCACACTGCATCTCGCCCGTACAGGACAATGAAGACGTCTGCGTCCGTGCCGGCTGCGAACACGTCGCTCGTGAAGGTTTTAATTTCGTAAGGAACAACTAGGAAATTGAAACAAATAAAAAACAGAACCAGTTATTTGCATCAAATAACAAACATGCTTGGAGTAAGTTTTGTCATGCAGTGATGATTTACATGGTGTGTAATGCTCCGTCTGAAGAGAATTAGGGAAAAGGTCCCTGACGATGGCCCCGTCATCCTCCCCTTTATCCAACCAACGGCCGCAGGGGAAGTGCAGTTTCAGTCCAAGAGACGGGGCGTCAATCTCCACCCAGTCAAGGAACCAGCCTGCTGATCCTCCACCTTAAACATTCAACACAAATGGTCGTGATCATGTGGGCTCATTTTGCACTGTTCACTGCACAGGCAGGGAGTCTGTCCTACCATACCACGGTTATCGTGTCCAACACGCAGCTTCTTCAGTGTTCCAATGTCCACAGCTTCCACAATGAACTCATCGATCAGACCCCGCTCAAACTTATTCTTATGAGTCTTTGAAGCCTTCAGGTTGATTGTCCCTGTAGATGTGCACATCATAGGGTAATTTCATAATTTAAATATAAATGCAGATATATATGAATTCAGTATGACAGTCTGAAGTATTACCTGTGTCATCTTTGGTGCCGTACAGAATCATAAAGACATTAGCATCGGTTCCTGCGTACTTTTTGTCACCAGTTTTTATCCTCATTGTGTAAGTTGTTGACATGGCTGTAGTAACAAGAAACCAGAAGAAATGAAACATTAGGCAATCTTGTGATTATTTCTATTCATTCATTACAAAAAAACCGTTGTGTCTTTAGGACAGTGTTTCTCTCTTTCTCAGGGCCGCCATAATGTTGCTTTCACCTTTCTGTTCAAGACCAAGTGTGGTTTCAGAGTCTTCCTCATCGTCATCATCTCCTTTCTTCATAAAGGCCTCGTCCACAGGAACTAGCTCCCTGGCAAGCTGTCCGTCATCCTCATCGACAGCCAGCCAGCGTTTACAAGGGAAAAAGTACCTAAAACACAATGCATAATGAATAAATAATAAATGCTGTGCAGTGAACAGTACCAATACATTAGTCTGTTTTGGACTATCAAATGTTTCTGTGTCTAAAACTACTCAAAGAAAGGGGCCATCTCCATTTGGATTGACAGAAAGGCTTTTGCTTCACCGGACTATTTCAGAGTACCATTTCCCGCCTCACAGTGGAGCTCTACAGACATTTTATGAGCAACGGTTCTGCATTTGCTCATAAAATGTCTGTAGAGCTATGAAGGATGATGCTGTTTTGTGAAACCTGTGGCAATGATTTGGTGTCTACAATGACACAGCAAGATGTAAAGAATTTCTCATCAGTTTGAAAAAATGATGATCAATTTTTTTGTAATTAATCAATTTAATTCTTCAAGGTTTTTGTCTGAAGATGCAATTACACATCTGAATTAAAGTGCTGATGGATCTCTGCTCCCTTTATAACGGCATCGTGACTTACGTGGTGTCATCTTTGTTGTCTACAATTTCCACTCTGTCCAAAAACCAGCCGGCACTGGTCTCACTGTTGTCATGTCGGATCCTCAGCTTCTTCAGGGTCCCCAAGTCGACCGCTGTGATGTTGAAAATGTCCTCCTGGGTCACAAGCGATCAAACCAGTAACAAAAGGGTCAAGGAATGTCACAGGTCTCAGTTTAGCAGTCCATGAGAACCTCATTACTTATTTATTTGATCTGTGTTTAACCTGCAGGGCTCCTTAGATCCAACATGTGTTTGACATTTGAGGCTTTTCCAGGTAAACAGTATCAATGATAACAATCATGACCATGTAGAACACAGCAGATCAAACAAATCTATACATATGATCGGTGTTTCCCCGAGCTCCACTCTTTACGCTAAGCTAAGCAAAGCTACTCCTGAGTCTAGCCTCATATTTCACAAACATGAGCGGTATGAATCTTCTCATCTAGCACATCTAGAACCGACGGAAGCAAAGCTTACCTGGCCTTTCTCAAATTTGTTCAGGTTGTTTGCCTTCCTGAGCCGTCGCTCCCCCGTGTCGCCGCTCTCTCCATAGAAGTTGACGTAAACATTGGCATCGGTCCCAGCCCCCCACGTAGTCCCAGTGAACACATGAACCTCATACGAGTTCACTGAGAGGAAAACACAGTTAGAAAGTGCACATCGTGAGTGAGCTTTTAACGTTATGGTTAATTCATAATGGCACAGTTCAAACGAACAATCCAGCCTTTGGAAGCAAAAAACAGTGGGTCAGCACATTACATTCACGCTCTACTCACCCTCCAGGTCTTCACTGCCCTCACTCAGCAGCTCAACCACAATCTCCCCATCCTCCTCATCCCTGGCCAGCCAGCGGCTACAGGGGAAAGTAAATGTCTCCACCACTTCCTGCAGCTCCTCAACTATCTCCACCTCCTCCTCCTCCTCCTCCTCTTTCTTCTTCTTCTTTTTGTCCTTCTTCTTGTCTTTCTTGGTGTCCTGCTTCTTCACCTTAACCTGCACCATAGCCATCGTCAGCCGCTTGATGTCCACCGTCTCCAGGAACCAGCCGTCTCCGATACCCTTCCCGTCATGGTAGATACGCATCTTGTAGATCTTACCAACGTCCAGAGCCTCAATCTGGGTTGTAGGAATGAAACAAGGGTCAAACCAGGACCTTAAATCTCCTGCAAACACTGAGGTAACACGAGACAGGCTTTATACAGACCCTGAAGATCTCAGTGGTGCCGCGTTCAAAATTGTTGGAGCGACTCTTGAGCACGAGGACTTCAGTTTTTCCTTCATCTCCGTAGATCTGACAGAAGACGTTGGCATTGGTGCCCCCTGCACGCTTGTCCCCTGTGACCACTGTTACTTCATAGTTGATCACTGTAAGAGAAGGAGAGGCAGCGCAATACACCTCAACTCATAATCACTGTCACTGTGGTTGAAATGATTCATTCTGACTGCACTCTGCTGGTGTTACTTACATTTTTCGATATCCAAGGTCTCACTGGGATAGATCTCCACCTCGACTTTCCCATCAGCCTCGTCTTTGCAGAGCCAGCGGTGGCTTGGGAACATGTACTGCTTCCCATGAACTGGTACAGAGATCTGCACACTGTCCAGAAACCAGCCGGCCCGCAAGCCCTCATTAGTGTGACCAATCAGGAAACGGTTGATCTGTAAGCACAGGGGACACAAGATATAAACTCTGTTCTCTGTGAAGCCTATTCGTGTCTGAAGAACTTGCCTGTCCGATGTCAAAGGTGTCAATGGTAAAGATGTCAGTTTGTCCCCTCTCAAAGTAGTTCCTGAGGTCGTTGTCGGAGACTGCCAGTATCATCTTGTTAGTATCACCCTTCTCTCCGTACAGCTTGACAAACACCCTGGAGTCTGAGCTGGCCCCACTCACACTGCCTGTCTTGATTGCTATGTGGTAGCTGACATCTTGGGAGGATGGACAGACGGGAATTAAAGATTTTTAGAAATCTGAAACGAAATGAAAGTTTGACCTATATCCTTGGTTTAAAATGTTATCTCGGCACTCACTAAAGAGGCGCTGGCCATCTCCAACTGGGACTAACTCACGGACAATCTGTCCATCATCTTCATTACGGTCCAACCACCTGAAGAAAAACAACACATAAACACAGACAAACTGAATCCTAAGAAAGACTGAGATCAAGCATCACACCAAACCTCCCTGAATATTTAAATGTGTGGAAAGAAGAATTTATAAACAAAAGTTTACAAAAGAAATAGGAAGAACAATTGTTCCACATTCTTTTGCATTGTAAGCTTGAAAACCTTTCCCTTATCGGGACAGACGGGAAAAGTCTCTTTCGAGATGTAACACTGCACCTCCGCCTTGCGGTTTGGCTCCAGTTACTAATAGAGAGAGAGAGCTGGCTGACTACTGTGCATTTAGTCCCTATTTGTAGTATCAAACTCATCCATCAGCTGCCTAAACACCAGCCACTCGAGAACTAATGAAGGTAAGCGTGGCCGATTTATGAGGCTTTCTGGGACATCTGGGAGAAGCACTCCCTGCAAAAACCACAACTTGTCATTTTCACACTTCCTTATTCTGCACCATGGATTCAAACAAATAACATGCTGACGAGAGAGCTTGAGAGCCAGGCTAGCTGTTTCCTCCTGCCTCCAGCCATTATTCTGGCTACAGCTTCAGATGTACCATAAAGACACAAGAGTGGTTTCGATCTTATCACACAACTCTCTACAAGAAAGCGAAAGCATCTAACAGTATCCAAAAATATCCCTTCATGTCACGTTAAGTATTATTGCCTTGCCTGAAACAGGGGAACTCGACGGCCAAAGTCTCTGGCTGGCCCTCCTCCCGGACCATCACCTTATCAAGGAACCAACCACAGCCTCCACCGCGACCATCATGGCCGACACGCACTCTGCACACTTGGCCCAAAGACACAGAGTCAATGAGAAACTCATCGTGCTGAGGGAAGACGGAGTAACATACAGAAAACGGGTTAAAAGATGTTTACAGTGCATTTCCCAGACAATATATCGACAATATATATTTATTTTGTGTGTATTGATAATGCACTCACGTTGCCCTTTTCAAATTTGTTGACATTGTTCTTGCTCATGAACATGAGTCTCTCCCCTGTGTCACCCAGGTCACCAAAGACATGGAGGAAGACGCTCGCATCAGTGCCACTGCCACTGACGTTGCCAGTGCAGATAGTAACGCGATACTTTATTACTAAAAAAAACACAAAAAAGAGGACACTCACATAAAGCAACATTTAGACATAGAGTTTGAATATCTGCACTGACTCTCTGACAAACAGCTTGTGTGCATTTAAGATCAAGCAGGCACGTGTGTCCTCAGTCGATTTCTTACAGGGCAGCGGCTCATTGATGAGCGCTCCGGTAGCTGGAAGTTCTCTGACGATCTCATTGTCGTCCTCATTGATGTCCAGCCAACGGCCACATTCAAAAGAATATTCCTCCATCGTCAGCGTCTTGAGCAAAGTGACCTGCAGAAAGTGACAGGCGTGTCATCATGCACGTCTTCATCTCTGGTTCATGATCTAACCTTCGACACAAATGAAGACTGCAGAAGTGACATTAACAAACTAATTGTGGTGCAATAGAGTGCATGCAGGCTCATTTACACTTAGTCTCTCTTCTCTATATCCGAGATCATGTGCAAGATTCAGCTCTCATTCCGTGTCTAATTTAGTGCTAAGAGGGTACATAAAACAACAGACGAACAGCTCACACTGAGAGATCAGACAGAGAGAGCGACGGGTCTCACCTTCGCTAAATGCCATCCAGCAAATGGATGTCTCTTCTCATGCCAGATGCGCACTTTCCGCAGTCTTCCCATGTCTGGCATTTCAATCTACAGCGATCCCAAAACATTCAAAAGAACGGATACTTAAAAACTTGGGAGCTTATAGTAGATCAATGTGAGAACAGTGGAAGAAATGATGCAGGGCTTACCATGAATTTATCAAGCTGGCCCTGTTCAAAACTGTCAGAGTTGTTTTCCAGTCTGATCTCATCAGACTTGCCCTTCTCTCCGTAGATCTGCAGAAACACCTGAGCATCTGTCCCTGCCCCCTTCACGTCCGATGTCAAAATCCAAAGGGACCATGGGTACTCTGGGAGTAGAATTAAATAGAATGCAACTTGAATTCTGTTTTGGTCAAGAGAATGTGAGGGATTTACTTTCCTTTCAATGAGGAGAGATCTGCGAGTTGAATGAAACTACCCACTCTTCTGCTTTTTCTGCCTGAGAGAGACCATCTCGTACAGCTCCCTCTCAATCAGTCCGTCCCCCTCGTCCTCGTCAAGCCACTTCGCGCACTGAAACGTCTGCTCGATGCCCGTGAATGGACAGTATATTACAACCTAGAGGGTGGAAACAAGGTGCTTGGTGGTCGAATGACATTTTTGAGACTCCCTCTGTTACCAAAGACAGAAGTGTAGTACCTTCTCACAGTACCATCCAGCACCAACAGCCCCGTTGTCGTGGCCGATGCTGACCCTGCTGAGCGGGCTGATCAGGTCACAAATCTCCACGTTGAAAATGTCGATGAGGCCGCGTTCGAAAGCACCACCCTCCAGGAATACTTTGCCGCTGTTCTTTAAGCCCTTGCAGCCGTGCATGACCATGTGGATCTTAGAGTTGGTGCCTGCACCCCTCACGTCTCCAGTCATCACTTGTACATTGTATACGATTCCTAAGTAGATTCAGGAGATTACTCAAAGAAATTGCCATTTTATCGAATGAATTGCCAGAATTGAGAAGTGACCATATATTAAAGTCAAACTGAATCCAAGAAATCAACATATATATCCTTGGGGTTTGTTTTGACTTGTTCTGTTGTTTGGTCAACACTGTGATTCTCTAAAAGAGGAAATTGAAGATGTATTTTTTCTGCAGTGAAAGAGTGGCTTTGTGTTGTTCTCACCCATTGGTTGCACAGATCCAACCAACACATCTCTCTGTATCTTGCCATCACATTCATCCATGGCGAACCAACGATTAACTGGGAAGTCATAGACTTCTTTATTCCCCATGTCATCAATGACTACCTGGAGAGACACATTATGCACCACCATGAGTGATTTATATGCATGTGGGCAGGTCTGTAAAGATCATGTATGTGTAGATTGAACATGCCTTATCCAGAAACCATCCGGCTGATGAACCTCTGTTGTTGTGCCCAACAGTGATTTTCCTCAGCCTTCCCAAGTTTGGCGCCTCTACCGTGAACTTGTCCTCCGACCCGCGCTCAAAGTTGTCTTTGTCACTGTCCAGTCGCCTCTCTCCTTTCATCATAAACAAAGCATTTTGGAGTCAAACACATTGAAATGGATGACATAGCTACAGTCGTTAAAGTAACAAACAGAAACTTAATCGCCTATTGTTTATACTATTCAATTGATTGTTTCAAGGGATCGAACTGCAGATTTTCTGGTTGGTCCTCCCTCACTCGTTCTGCGCCTCTCTCTCCTATGTTGGCATCCATCGTTGCGAAACAGAAGAGCTCACCTGTGGCCCTTTCATTGCTAAAGCTCTGATTGCTAATTAAACAGTTGTGCACACATGCTCACATTTGCCCATGTGAGGAGTCCGAGTGGATAGTAGGACATTTAAGTTTAGCATTTTGGATTTGGTAGGGCGTTCCATGTGAACACAAGAGATATAATTCATGAAGATTGTGCCAAATGTTAGAGAACTCTCTGGAAAAAAGTGCAGTTTAGAACTGCGGTCTGAGTGTGAAGCAGGAAATGTGCTTGTATTTTAGCAGAATTGGTTCAGGGGTTTGGTAACTTGAATTACAGGTTGTGGTCACTGTGGCTCAAGTACCAGTTTTAGTGTGTAAACAATCAATAAAAACAAGGAAACGGATTAGAAAGCCCTGGGTGTGCAACCCCAGAGACTTGACTAACCCTAAAGAAAGGGCATTGTCACACCCTGGTTAGCCAAGAGGGGGGACAGAGAACAGGGGCCAGCAAGTACCAAAGAATGACGTTTAAAAAAAGAACAGAATATTGATCAACACAACAATCGACACAAAAAATCATTCGTTGCAGCCCTACCTGTGTCACCATTCTCTCCAAAGATGTTTAGGAAGACATCAGCATCAGTTCCACTTCCCTTCATGTCAGCAGTGAACACACTCACGATGTACTTATTTACTGCAAAAAAGGAAATCAAGAATACAATGACTTATATAAACAGCAGCGAGTCTAACAGTGTAGTAAACAACGGTTTTCAGTGTCCTTCAGAATCTACCTCTGAGCAGAATTAGTTGAACTTTTCTAATTTCATCAGGCAGGTGTCTTATTAGTTCACACTGAGATGGTTTCCAAGTTAAATATTCATAACAGTGTGTGTGTGTGTGTGTGTGTGTGTGTGTGTTGTGTGAGTAACAGCCATATCACTCTGACCACTCCCTCACAGCACAGTGTCCTCATGTCTTTATCCGAGCCTCGGCTTCACAACGCTCTGCTTGACTGACTGCAGGTACTGAGATGTTAGATCACATTGCAGCAGAGGACACATGGGTTGGCTTACCTGAGGATTATACTCTGATTGAATTCAATTACAAAATGAAACCGAAGCAAGATCTGTAGGATGCCAGGCGCCTTTGTGTACAACTAAGTTTATAGCATGAATATTCAAGCTCTTTCTTCATAGTTGTATTTTCATTTGAACCTTTGTGAACCTTCGTGTGCTTTGTGTTACGTGTTTGTCCCAGAGTGACCTACATTTCGGGACGTCCATGGGGTTCATGCTGCTCAGCAGGTCCCTGACAAACAGGTTGTCGGCCTCCTCCCGACTCAGCCAGTTGTTGCAGGCGAAATAGAAGCGCAGATGGGGCCGGTTCATGTCGGTCACCACCACCCTGTCCAGGAACCAGCTGGCGTTCATCCCCGTGTTGTCGTGCTCGATCCTGGGGAGTCAACCGTCATAGTGTGACATGAATTCACCCTGCAGGCAATCACAAATACGTTTTCCACATCACATACACCAATGCCTCTTGCTTCCTTTTTGTTTGTTTGTATTTGCAGTCGTCAATCCAAACAGTGGAGACTGTTGTTTTCAAGCATTGTGATTCAGACATGGAAATTTCCGTGAGGAGTGAATGAGATGTGGAAGAATAACACGGTGAAATAGAGCTGCAAGCGGCATCTGAGCATATTGTTTTGACATTCATGAATTAAACAACTTTGAAAGAAGAGTCATCATGTGAGTTCATTACAGACAGTAAAGAGAAACAGGAGGATTTGAAACCCAACGGTTCCTGAGCTACATTCAACCCAGATTAGACTTTTTTTGTGCCAATTGTTTGGGAGTTTGATGCCGAAAATGGCCTTCTCGCACAATCTAGAGAAAAAAATGTCCAAACAGAAGAACAATAGTGCTTGATAATGCACTAAAATGTATGAGGAGCTGCCATGTCAGATGTAGACATACACAAGCATACATATTTGGGAATAAAGCAAACCTTCCATACTGCTGACTTTTCTGAAGAACCTCTGCTTTTTGAGGCCTCAGACTAAATCTATCCTGGTTTCACTGATCATGTGTGTCAGCTGTGATGTGACTCCTCTGGAGTAAGACACTAACTCCCAACAGATGGGGCTTAACCTTTTGTCACTGGATGAAATCCTTTGATGGCCAGCGTCGCAGCTGGAAAACGAGTGACAAATGTCCCCGTGTGATCCTCTTTGTAAGCTGCTGTTCTATTGTTACGAGGTATACTTGAGCACAAACTGGGATGCTGTCAGTGACCTGTAGCTGTGAGTATCTGCTGCAGCCATTAATAGATTCATATGTAAAGTTATCACACATCACAGTCGGCGCTGTGGGGTTTTCTGTCACATTCGATTTGCTGTACAGTACCTCAGCTTCTTCACAGGCCCCACGTTGTGCGTTTTGATACGGAAAACATCACTCTTATTCTTCTCAAATGCGGTGCGGCTCCTGTAAGTTGAGAAAACGTGGAAAATGTGAGAATTTGGGAGAACGGTAAATTGAGTGTTATATGTGTGTATGACAGAGAAAGAGAGAGACGTTCTACTTGATTGATAGAGATTACACGGGTCAAAGAAACACAGTCCAGGCAGAAAACTGAACTGAACTCTGCAGCAGTGAATTACATCTCCTGACTGATTCGGCTTAAGGGACTCTGGTGGTCTCATGGCAGCTGTATAATCTGAAACCTCCTGAGGCTCGGCCCCTTCAACGCTCCCGCCTCCTCATGTACTTCTACCCCTCACAGAGCTGTGTGCATGGAGGACCCCCTCTGCCACAGCGAATCAGACACCCTCTTTTCCACGACTGCCTTTGTCTCTGACCCACATCTCCATCTGTTCTCATCTTCCTGCAATATTCCACCCACAGAGAATGCTCATAAATACATGCCCCCGTTGTCTGTTTCTGAGTAAAAATCACCTGTAAGGCAATGATGGGGAGACATTGATTATGCGAAAAACAAAAACCCCAATGCAAACTTTGGAATTCATGCAATTTGAATTTTTTATGATCACAATGAATTTCCAAAGAGTTGCATTTTTAATCTGCCGCGATTGTTCAATCGGGCAATTCTTTGAGACATAGAAACCTTCCCTTACCTGTATCATGTTATAAAGTTTAAATCGATCATTACACGATACAGGCAGGACCTAATATATATCGGAGTAAGGTGAAACTCCTAATGCTATATGTTTTGTTATATGACTGAAGTGACTTATCAACGTCCATGTATGGTATTTCACCTGCTGAGCAACACTATGGCCGCACAGCATGCAGAGACTGAATACATAGAACGTTGATGCTACCTGAAGTGGATGAGACCAACACAAGGTGTGAGTGACATGGTCCAGTGTGCCTTACAATAAGTTGGTACATCCTATACGCTGCACAGGTAACCCGAGCTGTCAATCAATGTGTGCAGAGATAAAGGGAGCCTGCTGCTGATAACATCCCCTGAGAGTCATCTGATCATCCACAGAAATGACATCGTGGTCTTCTTTCATTTGCCTCTGAATGGAAAAGAAGACCGGCCATGTCACATAGTTCCCCCTTACTCCAGATATTCTGTGTCCGACATTTTAAAAAGGACTGTATAGAAGAGAGATTCCTGCACCTCAACCAAACCTTTATCAATGTGCGCTGCTTCTCTGACATCAAAAGGATTTTGAAGATTCAGGCGAATGTAGTTTTGACAAACGGGTCAAAGAAAAATGTGCAGATGGATTTAGTCATGATCGACGGGATCCACAGGCATCAGGTTAATGTTGATCAGGAATGCTCCCCCATACAGTGTTATATACACAATACAACTCAACACAAGGACAGAGTCATAACCATCCTTTCAGCAAACTGATTAGAAAATACCTCTTTTCTGTGCTGAAGGATCAGAAAGGAATAGAAAAGGTTCAAAGTTAACAGCTGACATTGAAAATGTATTAAACTAGCTGAGCTTTCTAATAATATAAACCGAAGCAGAATGAAATGCAATTGATCGAAGCGACACATAAAACCTTTTCACAAGGGAATTAAGTCAAAGCAGAGCAAGTCATTGAGACCTGATTTAGAGTTGAACATATTAATCAAAGCATACTACATCACATTATGTCCTCACAATGACAGGAAACCCTTTTAAACTCACTTGCTTGCCAAGTGAACCTTGGGCGTGACGCCAAAGTCTCCAAAAAGGGTAACAAACACATTAGCATCCGTCCCGGCCCCCTTTACATCACCAGTGATAGTGACCACCTCATACACTGAAAGAGAGAGGAGAGCGTAGATTAGACAGAGAAGGAGAGAAGAAGATGTGTTGCCCCTTTGCAACAAACATCACACATCTGAAATAATGAGTGCACGTATAGGGAATACATTTCACGGGGTCGTACGAGCACTAATTGTAAAAGTAAAGGTTGAATAAAAGGACAACGACAAAGTCACATGCTCAGACAGTGTCCAATAATCTATAAACATTAAGGAGCGTTGTGTTTCCTTCCATGCACTGTTGCCAGGGAATTCAATGCAGCGAATCCATGTCTGGTGTGATACACCAGACGAGCCTCTCTCACATTTCACAAATGTGTCTCTTCGTGTGACCGAGTTACCGAGTTGACGGAAAGGTAAACGGGAGGAAAACTCAGCAGTCTGTACAATCTACAGTCTGAACAGAGAGACTGTGTTTTCACAGGCGGGAAGACCCCCAGGGTGAAAAGTGAATGTGGACTGAAGGTGTAAAAATGTTTACATCATTTTAAATGAATGAATAAAAAACATCCATCAAGTAATGAATAACGGAACTGGAAGAAGAGGAAATTGAATGAGGGAGACACGCAGAAGAAGCAGACAGATGACCTAAAAACAGCTCCAGGAGGAAAGGAGCGGCAGAGACCTGATCGAGAGCAATTTAAACCAAAGTCGATGCAACAGGGACACGGACATCTAATTAACAGTGAGCAGAGCTGTTAAAACCAGATTAAAGAGAAAGAGAGACACAGATAGAATCAGATAGACCCTGAGCCTTGATAAACTCCTCGGAGTGTCAGAGACCCGAGTGAGCCAGTGAAGCAAGAACAAAGTACACACAGGCATGTGTCACTGCTGCTGATGCTAAATAATGACACATTCACTTTGATCAGCTACTTTATGGGAGCAATTATCTGGCAGTGAGAATGCTAGGAAATACACAAAAGTGCCACATTTGCAGCACTCCCTCTGTCAGATGGGAGAAGAGCTTTTAAGTTCAGACGTTTTGATGTGCAATTTCCTCATTCCAAACACATTTTGATACAGCCGAGTGCTGCACTTTCAAAACGCTCCTGTATGGCAACCCCGTCTCATAAGAAGTTGCGTTTATACCACTCATGCAAATATGTTTCCAAAGACAAAACTTTGATGACAGAAACCTGCGTTTGCATCCTGAGTTTTAATTCCTTTGTTTCGGCAACCAAAGCCCTTCCAGTGAGATTAAGGAGAGAATGTGGTTTTGGTTTAATGTTCATGCAGGAAGCACTTTCTGTCTCATGCTTCAACTGACCCAATAACCGGCTTTTGCAGGGGCTTTCAACTGGAAAACGCTTTTGAAAGTCAGGATCGAACTCAGCTCAGAACCAAAGTTACATTAAAGTAATTTCAATAAAAAGAATTTACCATATTTACCAGCTATGTTCTACTCAATTTTGTCACCGAAACAAGTAGCTGTCAAAATTTTAATTTGTTCGGGTTGTTACATATTTCTTGAGCTATCCCATAAATCATCCGGAGTTCCCTTTCCCCCCTAGCCAAACAAAAATGAACTATTTGGCAGCCTCCTGCAGGATTTGGTTCCCTGTGATGTGCTTTAAGAAAGCTCCTCTGGCTCCCGGCCCTGCCTCTGGCCACCGGTGGTTCTCCCAGCCCCGGAGACTGGGACGGCACCCAGCACCTGTCTGCCCCCGAGCTTCTGTTTGGCTCCATTCATGTGGAACATAACTGAGCTTTCACCCAAGAACAATCAGAGAGTGATTCCCCTGGGTGCTCCGGCTCTGAGCTGAAGGGAACTGGAGGAAAACTGTATTCAAGACTTGGTGAATACATATGTCATGAAACTGACACTTACCTGAAATACAACTTGTGGGGCTTCTCTGTCTGCTCTGCAATGTCAAACCCTTACCTTTCTTTTTGTAGTACTCATCCTCGTATCCATCGGATGAATCTGTGTGGTAGTTCAGCAGCTCGTTCTGGTACATCACGCCATAGTCCACCTGTTTATTTTTGGATTTTTTCACCTTTTTCTTTTTATCTTCGTCACTGTCCACCGAACCCTTCTTTGCCTTCTTCTTCTTCTTCTTCTTTTTCTTAGAGTCTTCCTCCTCCTGCTCCTCAATCAAGGGCTCCTCATCACCATCATCGTGAGACTTCTTCTTCTTCTTTCCGTCTTTCGACTTCTTATCCTTGGATCCCATCTCCTCTTCTCCCTCTGGTTTCTCTGTGGAGGATTTCTTCTTCTTTTTCTTCTTTTCCTCCTTCGCTACCTCAGTCACTTCCTCTTTGAGCTTCGCTGATTTCTCCTTTTTGGAATTGGTCGTGGGATCATTATTGTTTTGCTCACCCTCCTCAGCCTCATTTTCAATCACAGCACCAGCTTCAACAGCATCATCTGGTTTCTTTTTCTTCTTTTTCTCTTTTCCTGTTTCACCCTCTTTTATCTTCTTCTTCTCTCTCTCTGGGGCCTCCTGGTTCTCGGAGCTCTCTGCGCTCTTGTGTTTCTTCCGACTCTTCTCTTCTTTTGTGGTGTCCCCACGGGTCACACCGTTGCTACTCTCCTTTGGTTTTGGCTCCGTTTCCTCCACTTCGTCATCAACCTCTTCACTTTCTTCTGAAGCTGTGGGTTTTTTCTGTTTGGACGGCATCTTTAATTCATCCACTTCCCTGGCTTTTAGTTTCGTAAGTGCTGCCTTGAGTTTCTAATGGTGTCAGACAATTCATTTGACCCTTGGCTGCAGAGAGGTTGTAGGATCGTGGGGTTCGTGGCAGCATGGGTGTGTGCTGCTGCAGGTATACAGACTCAGGACACGCAGAAGGTGGAATGGCTACCGTGACGTCTCCTACCTGGGCGGTATATGGCCATATGACTAACACACACTACTCATGAAAAAAGACCATCACTTCAGCACTCACGTGACCCACGGGAGAAAGCCCTGTGAAAAAGGAGCCTTGCACCGAGAACTCTCTGCCACGGCACCCTCCATTATTCATGGTGTTAGGATCGCTTTACGAGCCGGGGGCGTCTCGCTTTTACCTGCAGTCACACGCACACAGACAGGTAGACAGACAGACAGACACACACACACATTACCCCACACACACAAAGTATCCCTCCCTTACAACTACTCCTCTTTGTTTATTCTAATAGAAAGTGTAGCTCCGTGTACAAATCATATTTAAGGTAAGATAAATGCATGACTGGCAATATTGAGTGTATCTTAAGATTTTCTCGGCTGCTTTCAGCAAACTTTCTTTTCAGCAATCACAACAACTTCCTTTAAAGGGCCAATGAGAGTGTAGTATTGTCTTAAGAAGTACTTGTATTTAAATTATGTTGCACTATTTGGTAAAAAATGTTTTTTGCAGTACCTTATTGCTTTATAGTGAGTAAAAGTGTTGAAAAATACAAAGCAAACCCTAAAATCAATAGCATAGTTTTACATTAATGACTAATACATTCAAAGTAAGAAAGACAATAGATTCATATTTCTCTGACTTCAGTCTTGCAACACTGTTTTTATAAAAGCACAAATTCCTCGATGCAAATTCTCGTTTCAGTTCTCTCACACTGGCATACTCATCTGCACCTGTGAGCCTAATCATCCCATTAGTCTTATTGCTGCCACCTGTCACCCGATAGGTATCGAGGGGAAGGGCACACTTTGGTCATATTGATCTTTCAACATCAGATTACCCAACCTACGGATGACAGCAGTCAAACCTCATTTGACCCACGCACAGAGGAATCAAACTATTTAACAACATTCATGGAAGAAGATTTAACAATTAGCTCCGCCAGGGAGGTTGTTTTCGGTTCGGTTAGTTAGTCAGAAAAACTACTATAAGGCCTACTACTACCGGCCCGATTTTCATAAAACAAGGAAGTACGCATTACATTTTTGAAGCAGATCTGAATCACGGGGCAGATACACAATTTATTATTCGTTTTCATGAAAATAGGGAGATGGGGCATGGGCTTAGAAGTCTGCGCTCTCAAGTGTCCTTCTAGTTCTTATGTCTCGCAGACCACCAACCAAAAAACAGAATTGTCTATATTCTCACTTGACGTTTAAAATCTTTCTAACTGGATTAATTCACCTTTCTTGTGCTCGCCAACAGTAGAAATTGAATTGGCCTCAACAGCCACAGCTCTACTCAGATATGATCTGCCATATTCCCGACCATCGTTTGCTGAGTCAGTCAGTGAGAGGACACTGACACCCGGCCGCTGCTTAATAATTGAGGCGTTGACAAACCAGAGGTTAACTGATCTAAAATGAGATTGTTAAATCAGCATCGTGTGTCTTCTGTGGCCACAACAAGCGCAGCATGTGGTGTTTAGCAGGACATTTTGTAAATCAGGCAGCATATGAACGCCTGTTCTTATTTGTGGCAGTATTGTTTTAATATGTAATGAATGAGCTCGAGTATTGCAGCAGTGTGCTCCTGTGCTTTCCCCCAAACACAAATGTACACACACAATTATATTGAATCCATAAACATAAGTGAGAAAATCCAAACAAGTTTATTTACAAACACAATACCATTATAAAGAATGATCCAGAGTCAGTTAAGAAGCACTGTTAACCGTGACCTCGTTTCAGCACACAGACCAGTTCCCTTCCTTTGCCATTCTTGATTCAGTTGTGTCTGTGCAACAATTTAGTGGTCAAGCCAAAACATTTTTGGTGCTCATATTTGCTCATATCTCTTGTGCATAAACACACAAATAGTCCGTATAAATCGTGAGATAAACAACATACATCTTATCAGCAACGATGTCCCTCAAACACAAAGAACTAATGGAGAAGTGCTGAGCAGAGCTTGAACAGAGGAGAAATAAAGAATTATGTTACAGTCTCTTAAAACCTTTTGCAGTGTAAAACTAAATAAACAGTAAAAACCCTCACAGCTCTCCAGTGCGTAAATGCACGATGCTTTCTGGAGTGCAAGCTGAATGTCCACATTTCAAATGGTAAGGGGAAACATTACAGCTGAAATGAAAGTGTCGTAGCAGTTCACAAAAAGTTCAGCAACCATCTTCGTGCATGTCTGATCAATAAGAACTGGGTCTGCTATTGTACAACTCAACGAATCCTGTCTTCTCTCTGTGTTTGTGTATATATCTCCAAGAGCACGGTGAGCTCCAGTGGAGGCTTACGTGTAAACATTTCAGTGATCATTGCAGCAGGCACACACAAAGCCAAGTATAGAGTAAAGTCATGCAGAGCGTTACATGCTTATGAATGGACTTTACAGGGGGGGGGGGGGGGGGGTAATACTTCGCTAACTGCAATAGAATATAAGCCGAGAGCCGCACATGAATTTCTGTACCTTAGAGAGCCTTAAACATCCTTTGATTCAAGAATAAAACTACAATTTAGTTTGATGTTAATTTATTTGTAGATAAGCAAAACACACGGGTGCATTGCATATCATGTAGAGGGGATCGATATCTCATAAGGCAGCATGGCTTAAGACATGAATGACAACGAGACGCTGGGTCGCATCAACAGTACTGCGAGTACAATGTTGCTCTACGAATTGGACGGCATCGAGTTTTGCTCACGTGGCGTCATTTCGAAATATTAATCTAGTTTTTGTCCAAAATCATGACAAGCCAAAAAAAAGAAAAAGGGGGAAAAACATCCTCGCCTCTGCATGCACAACTTTCTTCAGCATAAATACCAGAGGACAGGTCTTTAATTAGGAGAGAGTAGGCCCCTGAAAACAGGCCATGTCAATAGTGTTTTTAAAATGTTCACCCAGTGAATCTGGTGAATAGGAAATAGATTACAAAAGTAGACAATTAGATGTTGGAATTTTATCTTCTTTTTTTTCAAAAATGAGCTTAATACTACGGTCCAGGTTTTGTTTTACACAAACATTAAAAGATGCCACACCCACAGAGTGTCCAAGATAAAGAGAGAAGACAGGGGGAATGAGGGGGCACAAAGACACCCACTGCGGCCCATTTCAGCACAAATATCTGTGCAATGTTGAGTAGAAACACCTCTGTACAGCAGAGCCACTAGAAAACTTCACAGAAACAACATCACCATGAAGACTTTTCACATTAAAAACAAGCATCCTATGGTTAGAGAGTCGGAGACAATCATGGTGATTTGATTGACTCAGTAGACATCTTAAGGTACACAACGAAAAGAGAAGTATGTCGGCAGTTAAAGCGAGCCACCTTCACTGTGTCGTGGAATACGTGCAGAGAAGTGTACGCTCTGAAGGCCGACTCTCTGTTTTGAAATAGTGAAGTGTCTCATTTACTGACATAGAACACAACCTGTAACTAAAAGGTCAACCACGTTAAAGCAGAGAAGTGGGCGATCACGTGCACGGCCCCGTGTGCACATTGATGATCCCACGAGTATGCATGTGAATGAAGTTGAAAATCTCATGGGGCATCGCATGGAAGCCCGGCCGCGGCTTGACGTTGTCATAGTAATGGTGAGTGATGAAGATGCCGGAGGGGTTCATGGGAAACGCCCAGAAACCGTAGAGGTGGACCTCCTCGCACATCTCCAAGGCGGCGGTCACAAGCATCAGGCCGCTGCTGACCCGCTTGGCCCGGACGCCCTGCACCGCCCAGAAACGCTGCACGTTGAGCAGGTACTGCGGGTGGAAGAAGAAGACGCCTCGCTGGGAGTCGAAGTCATCCAGCATGTACTTGACTCTGAAAGACACGTCAGTGTTGCGGGTGTTGTAGAAGGCGGGAAGCACCACTGAGGAGTTCTCGTAATTCTGTAGGACGTCGTAAAAGGGTCGCCGCCATTTCTCCAGCTTCTGAAATCTGCAGAGGAAGTGAAACGTGAGATGGCAAAAGCCAAAAGAGAAGGACTGATTGAGAGAGAAAAAGAAAGAGAGAGAGAGAGAGAAAGGCCTGATTTCTCGCTCAGACCTTTAATTACAGTACCTCTCAGTAATAATGCTCGGATTTATTGTCACCAGATCTGTTTTAGTGCCAACATCAGCTGAGTACTTCTCATTGATGGGTGGTATGTTGCACCTGCAAAGAAGAAAGTACAAGTCCACTGATAACGGAGTTTAAATGTATTTGATTTAACTTGACACAAACTACCGGTAGGCATGCTGGTGGGCTGCACTATTAATCATCTGGTAGTGATCAGGAGTTGGGTTTCTACAATAAATCAAACTTGAGTGAATGTTTGCTAAACCCCTCCCCTCAACAGCAATCGTCATATCATAGCTTAGCAACCTTAACTAGCATTAGGACACCAAATAGCCCGTCGAGCTTTGGGTAGGTGGACTAGTAGACCTATAGATTGCACATTTAAGACCTTTTTACAGCATTCACATTTGTAAACAAGTCAGCTTGAAACATTAAAAAGTCAGCGACGTTGTTTTTATCCAACATGTGAAACAAACGCTAGCTTAAAAATCGCTAGCTGATCAAATCGGCCAGCAATGAAAATTCAGCAAGTAATAGCAGGCCTGCTATTCAAGTAAAAATTAAGAAATAGGACGCCTGCCTTTGTCTTTCTAAGTCTGAAATCAGGGTTTCAAAATTAGTATGAATTTTAAAAGGTAAATCTGCCATTATCGCTGTACACTGTACTGTGCGAGGACAGAAAGCTTGATGTGTAAGGACAGTAAATCACTGGCAAGAGTGTTGTAACAGGCAAAAGATCAAGTGTAATGTTGCAGGATTTTCTATTCTATGGGATAAGTCTTTTTGGGTGATTGCATGCTCTGTTGGCATTGTCCAAGTTGTATTCCGAGACAGCAATAACAAACACGGAAGGATTTTATTCCGTATACCTAAACACAAAATCTGCTGAGTCAATTTCCTTTCCACATTTGGTGTTCTTGATGATGCCGCCATTTCCAATAACAGCACATTTCTTGTACTGCGATTTGGAATACGGCATATCCTGGATGAAACAGACGCGTTGTGTTAAATTCAGACATACAGAACTGTGGGCTCTTAAACTCAAATAGATAGATTTAGTGGCATCAGATGAATGGTAGAATAACAAAAGCCAATATGGAGGAACGTAGAGAACACTCAGGTGCTGAACTCACATCTGGGAACATCTTGAAGACTTCGGTGGTGATGGGAAGAATACCACTGGTATCTACCTCGTACCTCAGTTTGGTCCCTGCAGGAGTGTTCCTCTTGGTGGTGAACAGAAAGGAAGGAGCATTACAGCAGCGAGACAGAGACATCCTTCGGGAGAACACCAGAGAGAGGAGGGAGTTAGTTTATTGGTAATAATTGTTTCTCTTTTCTTTCGATCTTATGTTATATGTTCTATAAAGAAGTATTGGAGTAATAATCAATCTCTTTTCCACAAACTGTGATTTCACATTCTTTGTCATATTCGGTGACAAAGAACAAAATTGACCCGAAAGCATTGTTATTACAATAAATAAACATATTTCATGTTTAAATTATGTTAAATAGCTGTGCATGAACACAGACATATATTATATTTGTTTGCCAATAAGTAATTTACAGGTGAAGAACTGTACAGTTTGATACCCTATGACGCTAATATATGAGTGGGTGAATTAGATCTGCAGTTACGAAAAAACTGTTATTATTAAACTCCATTAACAGAAATAAAAATACATCCAACACCCATCACAGATGTGGAGAATATGAAAACCCACAGTTTTACAGAGTCTCTGAGACTTCCAACTGAAACATATCTTCAGTTGAACATGTATATGCCATTCATATACAATTTTAACATCTAAAAGTGATACATTAATGTAAAGTATGTGTTTGTGCATGTTTAAAGCACAAAATGACAGAGACAATGTGAAGAAATAATAGAAAAGTGACGTAGAAAAAGAAATCTGGACATTCAGATGTACCTCTGCGGAGACTCAGTAATGCTTACTTGAAGTTGCCGGCCTCCTCCTTGTTCTGCTCCCATCTACACACCTGCAGGTTTCGCCATCTCTCAAACAGATCTGAAGTTTTCACCCTGGCAGACAGGCAGAGAGACTTGTGGAATGAGGAAGGATATCCATGGCCATGTATTTTCCGATTAAAGTTTCTATAAGGGTAGTAAATTGAAGAAACATAAAAACGGCTCAATAACACAAACAGCGGGGTCGTTGCAGTAGTTATTCTGTGCTGGCTCTACTGGATCTGCACTTCTCTTAGAACGAAGACAGTGGCTTCATCAAAGCATGTCTGTAAATAGCTTGTCCTTGAGCAGACATTTCCTCCTTTGAGATGATTGGGAGTTGTGATTTTCTGTGGGAGGCAGCGTGGCACCATTACTCGGACTGTGTGGCACAATGACAGCAGATGTTCTCTGCCTGATGGCCCTTCGTCAAGTGCCCAGAACACGTCTGACATTAAAGTTTGGCAGCCTGAGGGACACGCACAAAAGGTCACTGGACAATGTTCACATTCATACAAGACGGGATGTGCGGCTCAAATTTCAGTGAGCACAACCACTTCATGGAGGGGTCGAATTAATCTGGGCACTCGTGTACTCCATAATGTAATAATGTGTTATTTATAGTTGAGAGTGACACTTTTCAGCTGTAAAATGTTGGCAATAAAATGGATGTCATGTGAGAAGATGTCAGTGTTGTTCTCGCCTCTTTGTTTTCGTATGCTTTGGGGATTTGCAGTGGACAATCAATCAAGTGGGGGATTTTCTCCCAACCTGATAGGAGCTTGTGGATCACCTTCAGGAAAAAAAACATGTTATTCTAAGTGAGGTTGTCCCCCTCACGTGCGGGCCACGTCATAATGACCACTCACATTGTCAAGACTTTGACGTCCATTATCTCCTGCCTGAGCTCCCTGCATGCAGTGGAGTTGTATTCATATGAGCCATCGTAGCTTTCCAGATACCTGGAGGGATAGACACAGTCATCCTCGGCCTTCACCTCTCCACACACAAGAGAATCAACAGAATTGAATTGAAAACTGTGGAGATAAAATGCAATATAAAAAAAACTGTGTGTTGAAAGAAAACAATGAAAAGGAAATAGCTTATATTTACTGTAAAATGTCGAAATGAAATACTAGAATATCAGTGTGGCATTGTGGGATGACAAATGACAGAAGTGATGCAACTGATTTCAGGCGTCACAGACAGGATACGACGAGCATACGGTTGACTGGACACTTGCACCAGATTCTATTGCATCTTAGTCTAAACCAACGTGATCCACTAACTGAAGAAAAGTACCTCTCATATTTTCGCTTATTTAATTGGTTATGATGAAAACTTGCATGGTTTAATGTCGGTATCCTGTGATTCAAAA